>NC_084794.1:193334169-193596669 GCF_963169125.1 Humulus lupulus | reverse complement strand
TGAAATGAGATTGACTGGTTCAGGCATTCGCACGGAGTCAAAAGTTGCCGGGTTGGAGGTAGATTACTTGGATAAACTTTCTGCCTAGTGATACACTGTTTGGTTTTACTGGAATTGGAGAGGGTATTTTGCTCATCAGTCTTAGGCTTTGTGGTTACTTAGATGATGTGTTAAATTTATTTTGAATAAGATTAGTTATGTCATAGTTCTATGTGTGAAATAGAATGAATGATGTAATGTAGTGATAAAGTCAACATCCATATGAAACTCAGTCTTGTGTATTTGGTTTTTTAGTTTTGATAAATAAAGAAAAAAAATGTTACTTCATAATAACATAAAGATTATTAATTGACATAGAAAAAAACTATCCAAACTTATGATTTGTTGTTTGATGGGAATGATATTTCTTAGAAGTAATATTACAGAAAATGAAAATGCAGTACCCTAAGGTTTCATGAGAAATAGTTCTGCATGCTGGACTTTTCCCACACAATCTTTGGCCTTGGATTTCTAGCAAGGTGATGTCCCTATGGTTTGAACTCGCCTCCTTTTACTTAAGAGGATTTTGTTTGTAGATCCTGGTACCAGAATTGCGAATAAGACCCTCTAATGTTAGTGAAGATGAGTTCAAAATCTTACAGACCGCACATTGATAGAAACTTGAGACCAAATACTTGCTAGAGAATGTACCACAAGGACAAATTGATGAAATCGTAGACTAACTAAGTTGACTGCCTAACATTATCCCTATAATGTAAGAGCTAAGGATGCTGAGGTTGTCTGCTCTAACATAATTTTAGGCATGGTTAAACTTTTAGGAACAGGAAGAAGAGTTTGTCATGACATCTCAGACAACTTCAATAGAGAGATATAACAAATATTGTCCTAGTTTCATTTGACCTTGTTCGAAACTTGGATTTTGGATTTTTGAGGGACAACAATTTTAGGGAAGAAGCATGTCATTAGACAGAGCATGTCCATAAGACAGTGACAGCTTCAGGAACAGGATACCTAAAATGTAGTCAATTTTTTATTAAGCCATACTTTCATGTGCTAATTTCTTTCTTCTGAATTACAACCCCAAAATTATTGAAAATAATGGTAATTATGATCATAATTAGAATAGGTACTTTTTTTTTGTTCAGTAGCATGACTCTTGGTTCAATGGAACAAATAATACACTTGTAAAGGAAAACAAAAATATTTTTTTGTTTTCAAATATATTCATGTGCTCTGCATCAACTAGAGAAGAGTGGGGGGAACTATTCTAAACTAAACAGAGATACTTTGTTAAGAATAAAGTTATTGGTGCAAATAGAAATTAGCAAGAAAAATAGAAAAAGAATAAAAGAGAGAAAAGATAATAGATATTGGAAAGAGAATAAAAACATAAGAAATAAAGAGAGAGATATAAATTCAAAAGAGAATTGGTTCAATAAATTTTCATCCATACAATGAAAGTGTGTGTGTGTGTGTGCTGTGTATGCATTTTTGTCTCTACTACTTTGAGAAAGTTGACTAAAACTAAACCTCATTGTCAGATCCCAATAGCTAATAAATTTCCTTTTCTTAGAAAATTTCTTGGTTTATCTCTTCAATTCAAGATTTATTTTTCTTTATGTAGTGGTGGGGTTACATAGGATAATTATCTCAACTGTTCATTATGAGTGAATTTTTTTGTAGGACTTGGCCAAAGTAATGAATAGGAAAAACACAAAGCAACAATAATTTTCACTTTCTTGATTTGGAAAGCAAGTTTATTTATATAAATATACAATTAATTTCAGTCAATTTTTTTTACAAGTGGTTTGAATCATATTCAAATTGAAAAGAGAGAATAAAAAATATAAGTGAAGGGACTAAACTACAAGTTGCAATCAACATGAATTAGAAATTAGAAATGCCATAAAGAATAAGACAATGAAATTTTTACATTATGAAAAGAAAAATATCTGCGTATAGTCTAGCCAAAAGAGCAAAAATTTCTTCATAAATAGCTTATTTAGTCCTATTATAATCATGCTACTGGTTTCTGTTGTGGGTCTTGGGCTCTTTGCAAGGGGATTCCCACTTGTAATGTCCAGAAAACTCTGTTACTTTTATGTCTTCATAACATAACATTATTAAAAAGGCCTTAATAACACTTTCTTTTTTCCTTGTTCTGTATGCAACTTGCAAGGGTTATTTAATGACTACAACTGTTAATGGAAAGCTATTCTCCGGCTATATGCTGCATTGTTGTGCTTATTTAACACAACATAGAACTAGATCTGATCCATAATTTGTATGAGAAGCTAATAAAAAGACTGTTTTTATTTTTCAATTCCCATTTGCAGGAGAGAGATTTAGTGATGTGGTTGGTAGCCCATATTACGTTGCACCAGAAGTCTTACGCAAGTGGTATGGTTCAGAAGCATATGTTTGGAGTGCTGGAGTGATTCTTTACATTCTGTTAAGTGGAGTGCCTCCATTTTGGGCTGGTAGGATTTTTAAAGATCTTCTTGTTAGTCATTGTTGTATTTAGTATCTGTGTTTCTATTTGTGTCTCTGTATGTGTATTTTGTGACCTTTTTTCTTTCCCCTTGGTTTCAATAGAGAGCGAGCAAGGGATATTTGAAGAAGTATTACATGGTGACCTAGACTTTTCAACAGACCCATGGCCTAGTATTTCTGAAGGTGCCAAAGATTTAGTAAGGAAAATGCTTATTCGAGATCCCAAAAGGCGGATATCTGCACATTATGTTTTGTGTGAGTTTCTGTCACTGGTTTGCTTTCATAATTACAATTTTTGTGTTTGACCTGTGTTGCTACTGAAATTAAAGGGTTGCAATTATTGTTGAGCAAAGCTTTTTGGAAAAGCATCTGTTATTGTTGAGCATATGCAATTCCATTCCAGCCATCATAGTTATGTCACGGTGTTAAAATGTTTTGTGGGCCTCTTGGCATATACTTAAATTGTTTGCTTGTCCGAAGCCTTGCTTTTGATTATGATGACTTTTACATTGTTTTTTTTTTTTGGTCAGTTGCCCTTGATACGTTTCTGCAGTAGCTGTTAAGGCAAATTTATTTGATGTGGCTTTAAATACAAATATTCTTGATACTGGATCTAATGGTTCCTTGAGGTAAGGCCTTTAGTTTGATTTGCCAAGTTTAATATAGTTATACACATCAGAGGTCAATATTTTAAAGACTGGTTGTTCTTGTTTTTTTTCTTGTTTTGGTATCGTTATCACTGTTTTGGTATGCATTTTCTTGGAATCGTTATTACTGTTTTGGTATGCATTTTCTTGTTTTTTTCTTCATTATTTTGTATTTT
This sequence comes from Humulus lupulus, assembly GCF_963169125.1. NCBI lineage: Eukaryota > Viridiplantae > Streptophyta > Magnoliopsida > Rosales > Cannabaceae > Humulus > Humulus lupulus. The sequence continues at coordinate 193,593,353 of NC_084794.1, read as the reverse complement.
TGGTAACTGTAAGGGTTTTTTCTTTTTTACATTTTCCCTATATCAACATTTTAGGAAAAGAAAATCTCTATTTCACCATTGAAGATCTGCCCCTACTTGCTTCTCTTCTAGTCATCTTGAGTGTCTCTAGTCATCTCTAAAGTCTTTGGTCAACTATGTATCATAGTCTACTCTATTGGAAGGGTAAGTTCTCCATTCCTTTTGTCCTCTGCTATACTTTAATGCTCTGAATGTTGATATTTTTGTATTGTGCAAATGAGGTTCACCATTATTTTCAGTTTACTTTTGGTAACAGTGCTAGCTAAATTATTTTTATTTTTCTTCTGAAATGATTTTTTGAGATAGTGTTTCACAGTACAGATTGAAGATAAAAACTAAAAGCTTTTGTGATAGTTTACCATATACAGATTTATGATCTATTAGTTTAAGTTTTCGAGTCTTTGTCTCTTGTGAGCTGTGATTTGCTACTAATTGCTTGCTTTATCTCTGTTGGGTGTCATATAGCTAGCTGTACATCTCTTCATTCATTGCACAAAAGCTCCTCTTATTTAGCTTATGATAAAACTCTATATGCAGGTTCTTAAAAGCTTGAGAAATTGGTTTACCTGTGTTGTCTTCTTGAGAAATTGGTCTACCTGTGTATGTATTCTTAAGAACATAGGATAGTGTTTTGAAACTTCCTTTTTTTCAAGGTTATTCGAACAGTGTGTTGATTTGTTTTATTATGATGGCATTAATTATTATAGGGTCTTATGCTTGCCTATATGTTTCTCTTGTCTTTTGCAAAGCAGTGTATAAATGTTATTTTTTTATCTAGCCTTATTTCGTGTTCGCTTTGTGATGTTTTTATTATTGGTAGGTGTTATCTTTCTTTTTATTAATAAATTCTTTGTTCTTTTTCTTTCTGTCTTTCTCTTTTTGTGTTTCTTCAGATTTTTTGTAAGTGGATTAAGCTATAATGACTACTGTAATGCATGTTGGTGAATTGGATTGCTTACTTATTTATAGTAGTGTTTGAAACTAATTTGTTTGATGTGATCTGAACTAGTAACTGAAGTTGTTTCATGAGTTTCAAAAGCTTGATTCATGAATTGGATTGCTTACTTCTTCATGCAGAAAATGGGATCAATGGAAGATGAATTGGATCCATGTTGAACAATTAGATCCATGTTGAACAATCAGTAAGTTGCTTAAAATTTTTGCTGAGTTTTTTATGTCAAGCATAAGTAGAGAAGCGAGTATCAGGTTACTACTTGGGTATATTGTTAAAGAGTCCTTTGATTATTGTACCCTTCCTAAGACTATTTCATGGTTTGGAAAACTATCTATGGCTCTGAGGTTTTTTTTCTTTAAAAAATAGATGTTAAAGGAGATAGCTTCTGACTAGACAATCTCTAGAAAAAGGTTGAGATATGACTTGGCCATTCAGGCCATTTTTGCCAAGTACTTCTGATTTCTGTTTTCCATGGTTGGACTATGTGCTCTTTCTTCTGCATTGCTCATATTTTGATGCTTCTCTGAATTCAGATTGTATTTTACTGTTCAGAACATATATATTTCACATGGAAAAAGTAAACTATTTCTTACTTTTGAACTTGGGAATGGTACAAAAATACACACATATGTTTAGACTGTGATGTCTGAGTATCAATGAGAGCATTTTCGTTTTTTTCAAATGTCAAAATTCCTTTATACCTTACTGGTAGAGAAGTTGTTCTTGGTCATTGAAATTTACAAAACATTCTATATATATATTTTCCTATTTACTCAAGGATGAAACTTGTGTATTCAGATATTTTCCTATTTAGATATTATCTTGCAGATCCTTATCATGTTAGCATTAAGATATTGTGTTCTCCTCCTATCTGCGTTTATGTAACTGAAGAATTTTATATGGTTATGCCTAAAACTATCCTTCTAGTTTGCTTACGCAACATTCTGGGGACAAACTAAAATTTTGTTTCTGATTCATACCTTTTTTCCTTTTTCATGAGAAAATATCTCTTATTCACACTGACCATTGTCTGCTGTAACTCTATAATTGGCTGTAAGCTTTATCATCTATAATAGATTTGCTCGAGCTGATGAACTAGACGTAGAGTGACACGTTGTGGTTTGAACCAATATAATTCCAAGTGTGACTTTCTTATTTTTCTACTGGTTTTTACTTGTTGTTTGCTAGCTTATTCATCTGTTGCTCACTGGTATGTTTGCCAAGTGTTTGTGTATTGGTTCTGGTTCATTTTTCTCACCACAATCTCTTGAGTAGACAATGAGGGATTGCTTTTGAGACACCATAATCATAAAATCTTGGAACTCTGCTTTTTCATTCATTTACACTTGTCCATATGGTAACATGTAAACTACCTTTTTTTTCTCCAAATTTTCTATGGAACTCTGACTAGAATGTACCATGGCAGGTCAATATAAGAAGTGTTGATGAGGTTATTGTGATTGGTGCTGGCCTTTCTCTGTCTTCATCAGCTTTTGTTCTGCAGGTAATTTTATTTTAGAAGTGTAGAAAATGTATTTTGATAAAATAACAGGTTTCTTTTCTTTTCAAGTATTGACATGTTTGACATAATAATGCAAGTAGAAGTTACTAGCATGTCCACTTTATAGGCTTTATATTTCTATCAATTGTGGCATATTAGGCTATTAATGTATATTTATAGGATTGTACCTGTCCTATATATGCATCCAGTGTGCATGAGATTACATTCTTTTAGTTAAATTTTCTTCTTATTTCTCAGTTTTTGAATATAAACTAATAAATTATACAACTAATAAATGTATATATAAAACAAATCACTCTTTCTACAACACAAGAGTATAACTTTATTGAAAAAGTATTATAATAACTAGTAAAGTAAAAAATCAGTATTGAAAAAGAGGGAAATGAAATAAAAAGTATTACAAGAATTACTCTTTTTTTCAATTTGCAAGAATTACTTTATATGCTTTTTTTGGGGATGATTTTCCCATGACTTTTTTTAGTGCTTACACATTATTCTTAGAATATTTTAAACTTCTAATATGAAAGTTTCTAATAATAACAATATTATATATGCAGAATTATGAACCAGGATACCCAACACCTCCAAATACTAGGAGCTTAGGCATATATGCACTGGACCCGGAGCTTAGGCATATATGCACTGGGAGCTTAGGCATATATGCATTGCCAGGGGAGAATATTTTGTGCTGAAAGTAGTAACTTTTCAATATGTTGAATATTTAAGACTACTTGAATACTTAAAGAACATTTTGTTGTTGATGACAGTGTTGAATGTTTTAAACTAATTTGTGGATTGTTAATACAATGTTGAATGTTTTTAATTTTTGTTATTTGAAAATCAAGATCATTTGATGATGCTAGTATATATTAGAAAGCTAATTTTAATTATATAAAAAAAATATAATAGAATAAATTAGTGTTATATAAATGAATATATAATGAGAATTTAAACTTATCTAAATATTAAAATAATACGAAAATTGTGTTATAATATCTATTACAATAACACTTTTTATGTAAAGAATTTTGTTATGCAAACTTCATTATATAACACAAATAATGTGTTATGCTAAAGTGTAGTATAACACAAAATATGTGTTATACTAAAGTGTAGTATAACACAAAAAATGTATTACACTAAAGTGTAGTATAACACACATTTATAAGTATTGAAATGTGTTATATAATATACTATAAATAATATAATTAAACACTTAACTATTTATTAAGATAACACAGAAAGTGTGTTATCGTTGACAGTATAATAACACATCTCTATAACAATGATAAAGTGTTATGTAAAGTACCCTGACCTACGATAACATAGTCGGTCTTAACACATCAAAAAGTGTTATGGTATGTTTTGATAACACATTTTTGGTGTTATTAAAAGCATTTTTTCTTGTAGTGATTATTGTTTTCTGATGGGCTGAGTCATTTATTGCAGATAGATTTGGAAGTATTCTTCCAGGGAAATCGAATGAACCAGCCGGTGCTGGATGTCAGGTTAGAGACAACAACCAGGGTCAGAACTCTCCGCCAGTTCATGAATTCTGGCAACATGTGCTTGCTGATATGCAAGCTAGTATACAGAGGAGATCCGCCTATTAAGATAGCACCAAGTTCCAGCAAAGAACACTGCACCAGTTGTGCCACCTGTCGTGGCACTAGTATTATAGCAGCAGCCAGGGGCTAAAAATAGGTGGGAGCCTCTCTATGAGCACTGAAACAACACCCTCCTACCTTTGAGGGAGGGACAGATCAACTGTGAGCTGAGCAGTGGATGGGTATGAACACCTCCATCCTAGACTTTATGGGGGTGGCAAGTAATGACAGAGTGGTCTATGCCACATTCATGTTCCGGGAGGACGCCCGAATCTTATGGGAAGTGGTAACCTAGACAAAAGATGTAAAGACTTTGAGCTAGGAGGAATTTAGAGAAATGTGAAATACTATAACGATGCAGTCAGAGCTGCAAAGGCAGATGAGTTCAGTAATCTGGTGCAGGGCACCATGACTGTTACAGAGTACGCCCTGAAATTTGATGGGTTGGCCAAGTTCACTACAGACTTGGTGCCAACTGATGTAATAAGAAAAGATAGATTTGTTTGAGGGCTAAATGTTATGATAGCCCATGATGTTAAAATTACTTCAGTGCTAGAGTGATAACTTATGCTCAGGTAGTGGAGAAGGACCTGACTGCTAAGGGTGCTGAAAACAAGATCTGGCGCGAGAAGGCAACCAGAAGGGACACTAGGAGGTTGGGACCTCCCTTTATGGGATTTGGAAGAGGCGAAGGCCCTAGTGACCAGAAGAGGAAGACCCCATATACCATTACAGTTCCAGGCCCAGACAAGAGGCCACGGGGTATACAGGTTGGCCACCAGGGTGTCAATGAGAGCTGGAGGACTTATCCGAAATGTACCAGATGTAGGAGACACCATCTGAGAGAGTGTCAGGAGAAGCCTGTTTTTTATGTGGTAAAATTGGGCACCTTAAGAAAGATTTCCCAAGATTGAAGAAGGAAGACCCAAAGAAGGCGCTCAACTTGGTTCAAGCTCGAGTGTTCGCATTGACAAAATCAAAGGCTGAGGCTCCACCCTCAGTAGTGACAGGTTAGCTTTCTAGTGCTAGCACTTCTTATTCTATTTTAATTGATTCCGGGGCTAACATTCCTTTGTATCTAGTAGGGGGATTGATAGGTAGTGTAGACTATGTGAATAATATGCAGTGGGATTTGGGACTTTATTTCTTATTGGGGATCTGGTGGTATCTAGAATATGGATCAGATCATTACTAGTGGAAGTGGATAGCAGAGAGATATCATTAGATCTCATTGATCTAGTCATGGAAGACTTTGATATGATATTAGGTATGGATTTGCTAGCCAAGTATTGGGCAACCATAGATTGTAAGAAAAAGTTGGTAACCTTTGAACCTGAGGGCGAGGGCCCGTTTGTATTTGTGGAAATTGTGCACATACATCGTATTCCTATGATATCAACATTGAGAGCTAGAGACCTATTGCGATGTGGTTGCATGGGATTCCCAGCTAGTGTGGTAGATACCACTAGGGTTGTGTCAGTTGGGCCCGAGGAGACCATGTTGGTTTATGAGTTTCTAGATGTATTCCCAGGACACTTACCGCCCCACAGAGAGATATAATTTGTCATTGAATTGGCACCGGGGACAGAGCTAGTATCTAGAGCACCATACAAGATGGCTCCAGCAGAGTTAAAGAAACTGAAGGTTTAGTTACAGGAGTTACTGGACTTGGGTTTTAACAAGCCCAATTTTTCGCTATGGAGTGCGCTAGTCTTATTTGTGAAGAAGAAAGATGGATCTCTAAGGATATGTATTGATTACAAAGAGCTGAACAAGCTGACTATCAAGAACAAGTATCCACTACCAATGATCGATGATTTATTTGATCAGCTACAGGGTAAGACTGTATTTTCAAAGATTGATCTTCGATCTGGTTATCACCAGCTGAGGATCAAAGAGGAGGACATTCCAAAGATGACCTTTTGTAACAGGTATGGGAATTATGAGTTCTTAGTCATGTCGTTTGGATTGACTAATGCCCTAGAAACTTTCATGGATATGATGAACAGGTTGTTCAAGGATTACCTAGACAGTTTTGTGATAGTCTTTATCGATGACATTTTGGTTTATTCTCAGTCAAAGTTAGAGAACGAGCAACATCTCTGGTTGGTATTACAGAGGTTTAGGGAGCACAAATTGTATGCGAAGTTCCAGAAGTATGAGTTCTGGTTATCTCAGGTGACGTTCCTCGGTCATATAGTCAGCAAAGAGGGAATTATGGTGGATCCGACCAAGATCGAGGAGGTCAGGGATTGGCCAAGGCCAAGGAGTGCTTCAGAGATTCCAAGTTTCCTTTGATTGGAAGGATATTATCGATGTTTTGTGGAAGGGTTCTCAAAGATTGCAACACCATTGACAAAACTGGCCTGCAAGAACTTGAAGTTTGTGTGGTCAGATAGATGTGAGAACAACTTTTAGGAGCTGAAGTGGCGGTTGATCACTGCTCCAGTTTCGAGTCTTCCTTCAGATTAGGAAAAGTTTGTGGTTTATTGTGATGCATCGAAGCAAGGGTTAGGTTGTTTCCTTATACAGGTTGGAAAGGTGATTGCCTATGCGTCACGACAGTTGAAGGACTATGAACAGTGCTACCCTACACATGATTTGGAGTTAGTAGCGGTGGTTTTTGCTTTGAAGGTATGGCGACACTACCTTTATGGGGAGAGTGTGAGATATACACTAAACACAAGGGCTTGCAGTATTTCGTTACTCAGAGAGATCTTAATATGAGGTAGAGGCGTTGGCTGGAGTTGGTGAAAGATTATGATTGCAAGATTCTTTACCACCCAAGGAAAGCCAACATGGTGGCTAATGCCTTGAGCCAGAGAGGTCTGGGACAATTGTTTAGCTTGAAGCAAATATAAAAAAGTTGGTAGAGGAGATTACTAAAGCAAATATAGAGTTGGTGGTGGGCCAATTAGCTAACATCACCTTGTAGTCCACTCTCTTGGAGAGGATTAGAGAGGGTCAGATGAATGATCCTCAGTTGAGGAGGTGCAGAGAGGACGTCCTAGCTGGAGTGGTTAGGGTTTACTGAGGTACATGGAGTGGATTTGTGTTCCGATTGACTCTGCTATCAGAGGAGAGATTCTGGATGATTCTTATACTATGTTGTACTCACTCCATCCAGGCACCATGAAGATGTATCAGGATCTGAAATCGCTATACTGGTGGCTTAGGATGAAGAAATATGTAGTTGAATATGTGGCTAAATGCCTAACGTGTCAGCAGGTGAAAGATGAACACCAGAGACTAGCAGGGCTATTGCAACCCTTGGGTATCCCTGAGTGGAAATGTGATGACATCACTATGGACTTTGTAGTGGGGTTACCTAGGACAGTGGGTCAGCATGACTCAATATGGGTGATTGTGGACTGGCATACCAAATCAGCCCATTTCTTGCCAGTGAGGACAAACTTTACAGTAGATTAGTATGCTGATCTTTATGTGAAAGAGATAGTGCGCCTTCATGGGACTCCTATGACTTTTGTGTCAGACCGAGACCCCATTTTTACTTCCAAGTTTTGGGGAAATCTACAAAAGGCTATGGGTACCGCCTATCATCCTCAGACAGATGGACAATCTGAGAGGACGATACAAATATTAGAGGACATACTTTGAGCATGTGTGTTGGACTTTGAAGGGTCCTAGATTAAATATTTGCCATTGATTGAGTTTTCCTACAACAACAGCTACTAGTCGACTATTGGAGTGGCTCCTTATGAGATGTTGTATGGTAGGAAATACAGATCACCCATCCATTGGGATGAAAGGAGTGAGAGGAAATATCTGGGTCCTGAGGTAGTTCAAAAGACCAATGAGGCTATCGAGAAGATTAGAGCTAGGATGTTCGCTTCTTAGAGTAGACAGAAGAGCCACGCTGATCCCAAGCGTAGGGATGTAGTGTTCCAGGTTGGGGACTACATTTTCCTTCATGTTTCACCATTGAGAGGGGTGAAGCGGTTTGGGAAGAAGGGCAAGCTAAGCCCTAGGTTTGTGGGACCTTTTAAGATCCTGGAAAGGATTGGTCAGGTAGCCTATAGGTTGGCTTTACCCCCATCGTTGTCAGGGGTTCATAATGTATTCCATATTTTGATGCTCCGGAAATACGTGTCAGATGTAACTCATGTATTGAGTTATGAGGATCTAGAGCTACAGACAGATTTTTCCTATGAGGACCAACCAGTTCAACTTCTGGATAGAAAGGTCAAGGTATTGAGGAACAAAACCATACATTTGGTTAAGGTACAATGGAGGAACATCAAGGTTGATGAAGCGACCTGGGAATTGGAGACAGACATGCAGGACCAGTTTCCTGAGCTGTTCAGGTAAATTTCAAGGGCAAAATTTTTATAAGGATGGGATAGTTGTAGCGTCCCAAAATTCCTAATAAGGCTTAGTGCCTTGATTAGGGGTCCGAGAGGGAAATATTGGAATATTATGTGAATTAATTGGATATTGATGTGATAATGTGAAAATCATGGGTTATATTATTATATAGTTGATTATGCATGTTTAGGTGTATTAAATGTGCGAAACAGACCCCCTTTTATTTAAAGGGGCATATTTGTAATTTTGACCCATTGAGGGTCTAATTGTAATTATAAGTTATTATGTGATTGAGACCACATTATTATGTGGATATATTTGAGATATTCGGCAGGAGTCGGTCTTTTCGAGCAAGAAAGCGGTTTTGTCACAACAGGGAATTTATACCCGACTTGGGGTGAGCCCAGGGGTATTTCGATAATTTGGTGAGTTACTGGGACTCACTAGAGTATGAGTCATATTTTGGGAGAATTAGTGATATTTAGGGTTTAGCAGAATTAACTAAGAATTTGAAGTGTAATGAGAGACGGGAGTGCAAAATGAATATTTTGCCCTTAGTAGACTTTGAAGGAGAAGTTTGGCCTTGAGGGTATTTTGGTCTTTTGGACCCTTAGGCTATTTTGCAGCTGAGTTTATTAACTCAGGAAGCAGGGGAAAAACAGAGTAGCACAAAGCATGGAATTCTCTCTCTCTCTTTCTCTCTTTCTTTCTTTCTCTCATTTTTCACTCTCTTTCTAAGTGATTGAAAACTTTCTTAGAAAGGACACTTGAAACTTGAGGTTTGAGGCAAGCTTTTGGTGGATTGAAAGCTTATAAGCTTAAGGAAGCATAGCTGGGTCGAATTCAAGCAGAGGCAACTCAATTATTTGAGTTTTAGTTTTGGTTTTACAATTTTCTTTTAAAGTCATATTGAATTCCTTGTTTGAAGGGATTTTAATTGAGTTTAAGAATTTTTATTGTATTTCTGAGCTGCTAGGACCATTATTATGGTCTAAACAGGTGAAAACCATGTTTTGGGATGGTTTTTGGAGGATTGGCGATTCTGAAAAATCGCTGGTTTTTCTTAGTTTGCCATGTCTTGTCGCGACTCTATTCTTGGGTGTCGTGTCCCTTATGAGCTCAAAGGGACAAGCAGATGCCTCGAACTGCCATGGCATCGCGACGCTAGACATATTGCTCTATGGCGTGTGTCGTGTGGTTTTGGGCTCAGGGTTCTCTGACTTGTTGCGCCGCGACTCTAATTGGGGAGATAAGTAAAAATGGGTTTCGGGAGTTGGGAACCCAAGTCTAAAGGCTCGAGAATGGTTCTACTACTGAGTTAGTAGAATGCATGGTTTTAGAGACTAGGATTGAGTCTGGAAGCCTTTATTAGTTCGTTTCCTGATAGTTACTCATTGTATGGCTGTGACTAGGGTGAACAGTTAGGCTCAGAAGGAAAAGACCGTACTCAAGGGTCGTCAAACACTATTTACTCAGGACCTTAGGTAAGAAAAATGCACCTGGTCTGTGTTTAGGGATTAGTCTAGTTATAGTACATGATTATTACTATGCTGAGAATGTTTTATTAAAAATGTTAATTGCGCTGTGTTTGCCTGTGTTAAGTAATAATTACTTATCTGGTTATCTAATTGTGATGCTGAGCTTACAAGTAGAGGATTCATCTGTGTTATCTGATGAGAAGCTTGGCTTAATAGTCAAGGATATACCTGTTTTAAAAGACTCGACTTATCAGTCGAAGGTTAAAAGACTCGACTTATCAATCGAAGGTTAAAAGACTCGACTTATTAGTCAAAGATTAAAAGACTCCACTTATCATTCGAAGGTTAAAAGACTCGACTCAATAGTTGAAGGTTAAAAGACTCAACTTATCAGTCAAAGGTTCAAAGACTCGACTTATCAGTCGAAGGTTGAAAGGACTCAACTTATCAGTTGAAGGACAAAAGAGTCGACTTATTTGTCGCAGGTTAAAAGACTCGGTTTATGAGTCGAGAGTGGCAATAGCGTGTTGGACATTGGCCGACGTGGTTAAGCTAACTAGGAAGCGAGATATACGCTTGAAAGGACCTAAGGTCGTCTGAAATGTTAAGCGCCAGACCCGCTTCGCCAACTCTAAGGTTGGTTATATGAGGAATTGGGTAATAGGCCCTGGTGTGACTTTATAAACACTTATCTTGATTGGCAGCATGCATGAGTAGGGTGATTACAGCTAAGCATGTTGTTTATGATTATGTGATCTGATTATTTACTGCTTATAATCATGATTATGTTTTCTTGCCAAGCCTTGGCTCATGGGTGCTATATGGTGCACGTAAAGGAAAAGAAAAGCTGGACCACCCATGAGTTGGAGAGCTTCAAGGACAGAGTGTACATATGCAGCCTTCTCGTCTGCCACAGGCGAGGTTATCAGTTGGAACTAGGAATGGATCTTTATTTTTCTACCTAGGTCAACTTTTGTATACTGGGTTGTAACCGTTTTAAACTCTGTTGGGATCCCATGTCTTAAGATTAAACGCTTTTAATGAAATGGTTGACTTTTGACCGAAATTTTTAGTACCTAACCTCTGGTTAGTTTCAATTACACGGTTTAAGTCCAAATGACTCGTTTAGCGAGTTAAGCACTATTTAATTACATAGTGTAATGGTCCTGGATTAGGGGGACTTTACACAAACATTCCCCAAAATTTTGGTAGTGTTTGGAGCAATTTTACAGCCACTGGAGAGGTCTAAAGTCAGAGTTGGTGGCGATGCATTGCCCTCTAATTGGCAAGCGATGCGAAGGGCTTCAAAATCCGTAGCAGGCGATGCGTCGCCTGCTAGTATGCGACATATCATCTGGCGGGGAATACATCGCCTTAGCATTTTTTTAGGGCCGTACAATTACGTAAAATGCTCCAAATTACGTGTTTTAAATGCTCTACACTATAAATATGGGTTATTAGAGTTGTAAAGCCTTAATCACTCTTTCCAACTCTGTAACGATCCAAATTCGCTAATAAGGCTTAAGGGCCTTGATTAGTGTGCCTGGAGGGCATAATGGGAATTATGTGTGACTTTGATGAGTAAATGCATGATTATGATTTAAAGCATGATATCTGACTATTTGAATATTTGAGACGCATGACTATGTGTATTAGTATGCATGTAGGCCCTGATTAGGTTAGAAGGGCATAATTGTAATTTTGGCCAGTATGGGCATAACTGTATTGATATATGTGATAATTTTTGAGACCACATTATTATGTGGATATATTCATGATCTGTGATTCGAGACGATCCTAGTGAGCAAAGTAGCGAAAAAGTCATGGCGGGGATTTATACCCGGCTCGGGGTGAGCCTGGAGGTACAAATGGGAATTCAGTGAGTATATTGGAGTCTATTTTGACATCGAGGAATATTATTGGTGATTAGTTAGGTATCGGGAATTAAGCGGTAAATATTTGAGACACTCGAGGAATTAGTGGGAATTGGGTAAGATGACTAGAATGCCCTTAAATGGATTAAAGGGTTAGAAATAAAGGGGAGGGCGTTAAGGTCATTTGGATTGAAAGGGATAGATATGCTAAGGCTTTATGTTATTGGAAGTGGTAGAATGTAATAGAAGTCTGAAAAGAAAAGAAGGAAAAGAAAAGGAAGGAAAAACAGAGCTGTTTTCCTAGGAGTCGGTTGGTGATCTCCTTCACCATTTTTGGGCGTTTTCTTGGAGAAAAATTCAGAGGGGAGCTAGGTCAACTAAGCCATAAGGGTTTTGAGCTAAGCTTGAGGATTTGACAAGGGTTTAGCAAGGTTAGGCCATCACTTGAGGTAAAATTCTGTAATTCCTTTAGTTCTGGTTTTGGTGTTTAGCAAAGATATCTAAGCTGTGTTGATGGGGAATTCTAGGGAAGTTGGAGCCAAGGGTTGAGGAAGATCAAGCCAAGGAGGTCTAGAGGCAACTTGAGGTCGAAGTTCCATCAAAGGTATAAACTCTAAGCTTCTAACTCTGATGTTTTGACTGGTTTCTGCTGAGTTTCTGAGCTTAGGGTCAGCTATGGTGAATTTTGGGATTAGAGATGCATGTGATTGGGTTTTGAGTATTTGGGGTGCTTGGGATGAGTGGAGTATGTTCATAAGGTTTTTTTTGAGTTTGTTAAAGGTTTGGAGAAGTTTTGGTTGAGTTTGGTTCGAGGAAATCGCAGGAAGGGAAATTTGGAGTTTGCCTATCTGTGACTAGTGCTACAGCGCTAGCCTTTGGGCGCTGTAGCGCTAGGCCATGCATGCTGAGGGGATTTTTCTTCTGTTTGTAGCGCTGTAGCGCCCTCCTAAGAGCGCTGTAGCGCAGCCCTGTTTTCAGAAGTGGATTTTAGGTTTGTTTGCAAGGGTTTTTGACCAAGGGTTTGGGGTTTGATTCCACCACCTTGTTTGGTGGAACTAGGACTTCCCGGGGACTCGGGATTGGCCCCGAGGCTAGGTTTTGGACTTGAGGATTGATGATGACTTTGGCCTATGGTTGTGTTTAGGTGAGCGCTAGGGCTTGAGGGGGATCGTGCTCAAGGAGTCGAGAGATCAAAGCTAGCGAATTGAAAGGTAAGAAAACTGCACCTGGTTATATGATTGTGATGGGACTAAGTGCTCCTGATACTTGTATTATGTCAATGATGGTATTACGCCATGGGACATGTGATAGCAACCTAAGGGTGCCGTACACAATATTTGTGCACAGGGCACGACTTGGCCACTGGTAGCCGAGGACAGCTTAATATTCACTGAGCTCGGTTTAAGCGGGCTGGAGCCAGTGGTATAACGGAGGGAGCGGCCTGAGGGCGCTAGTCCTAGTTATCATTTGTGAACTGTTATATGATATGAGTTAATATGTTAGTATGCTGAATACTCGATTATACTGTGTGATTATATGGTTGAGAATACGTGATGCAATATGAGATATTGATTTTTCTGTTGATTGCTTATGCTCTGTTGTTGTGTTTTCTTGCTGGGCCTTGGCTCACGGGTGCTACGTGGTGCAGGTAAAGGCAAGGGAAAGTTGGACCAATCCTGAGATGGAGAGCTACGGGGTTGAGTGTACATAGCCAACTGTTCGATCACCATGGTCGAGGAGTGGATCAGGACAGGGATTGCCTAACTGTTTGTTTTGCCTTAATATGGCTTGATATTGTATTTAAACCTTATTTCTTTTGTAAACGGTCCTTAATTTTAATGTTTTTGGGATCCCGTGTTAACAGGAAATGTTTCTTAATGGAAAATGTGACTTTTGAGACCAAAACATTTTAACCCTAGTTCCTTTATAGTTTCAATAGCACGTTTTTAATTAAATGACTTGATTAGCAAGTCCAGCACTTTATAAACACACACAGTGCAACGGTCTTGGCTATCGAGGGCGTTACAAACTCCCTCTCTAACCTCTCTCTCTCTCTCTCTAGCTCTCAAAGATCAAAGTTCTCTCCAAGAGACTCATCAAGCTTTGCTTGACTTGCATGAGTTTTAAGGCTTGTAAAATCCCAAATCTCATTCTACTTAGTTGAAGCTTCAAGCAATAAGGGAAGGCTTGGAATAGAGATTTTGGACAACAATACTCTTATTGTGTATAAGCCTTAGAAGTTCCCCAAGTTTCAAGATTCAAGTTGCTCAAAACAAAAGGTTGTATCTATCTAACCCTAACTTTCTTTTGTGTTATTCTATTGTGTTTAAGTTGTTAAGTATTGATGAATAAATGTTTCTATGTTGATCTTATCATTATTTAATAATTTAGTTCCTTATAATCCTGATATTCCTATATACAATGAACATGTTTCTTTGATTATCAAGAATTGCAGTCATAATTTGAATAAGGATCTTGTAATGTCTCGAAATTCCTAAAAAGACTTTGTGCCTTGATTAATGTGTCGGGAAGGCATAATTGGATTTATATGTGATATTACGTGATTTTATTGAATATTTATGTGATTATGTGAATTACATGAGTTATATTATAATATGATTGATTATGCATGTTTAAGTGTATTAAATGTTCTTAAAGGCCCGCATTTGTTAGAAATGGGCATATTCATAATTTTGACCCATTGAGGGTATATTTGCGATTATATGTGTTATATGATTGACACCACATTATTATGAGGATATATTTGAGATATTCGGCAGGAGTCGATCCTTTTGAGCAAAGTACAAAAAAGTCACAATTGGGATAAATACCCGGCTCGGGGTAAGCCTAGGGGTATTTTTGTAATTTGGTGAATTATCAAGACTTATTAGAGTATGAGTTATATTTGAGGAAAATATTGATATTTTGTGATTAGTGGAATTAATTGGATATTAGAAGTGGAATTTGAGGTTTAGCGGGAAAGTGGCGTCAAATGACCTTTTCGCCCTTGTGAGCTTTGTTGAGAAAGTTAGTAGACAAGGTTATAATAGTGTTTTGCCAAGGGGTATAGCTAAAGACTTAGCCAAAGTCTGAAGCATTGTCTTTCTCTTTCTTTCACGTTTCTCACTATCTCTCTCTACTTTGTTCCAAGAGAGAAACCTTGGCGTCTTGATCCTAGAAGCGATTTAGTGGGGATTTAAAGCTTGTGGCTAAGAATTAGAGGCTACTAGGATTGTTATCAGCTATGGGATTTGAATTTTCATAAAGTAATTCAGAGGTAAGATCCCTTTTCTTGGTGAGTCCTTAAGTTTTGGGATTCTAGGGTGTTCTTGGGACTTTTTGCTGATATTTGTTGGGTGTTTACGTTCCTATATATGCTCTATGATAGAAAAACTATTGGGAAGTTGTTAATTGGGTTTTAGAGTTGGTTTACGATGTTTGATATCGCAGGTTTTTTCTGGGTTTTGATGTGGTGTCGCAGCGCTTGGTAAGAGCGTCGCAGCTCGATTGAAGGTTCTCGAGGTTGGGGGTTCCTCAGACTGCCTTGGCGTCACGAACCTTAGTGGGCAATGTCGCGAAACAAAATGAAAAGAGAATATGGGTTGGCTCTCTACCAAGTTAGGCACCGCAACCCTCAGTGGTGGCCGCCGTGGCGCAAAGTGCTTGAGAATTTTGGCTGGCCTCTCGACCTAGTGTGGGGCTGCGATGAAGGTGTGGGGTGCCCCAACACTATATGGGGAATTTTTGAATTGTGGCTTAAAGTTTTGGAAACCCAAACCAAAGGGCTCGAGAATGATTCTACTACCCGATTTAGTGGAATTCATGGTCTCGAGGACTAGGGTTTGGTCTTGCAGCCCTTCATTGGTTCGGTTCTTGATGAATATTCCTTGTTATGGTTGTGACTAGGGGTTTCCACTAGGCTCGGGAGGAAAAGGTCGTACTCGGGGGTCGCTATATGGACTTGCTTAGGACTTGAGGTAAAAAAACTTCACCTGTATTGAGATTAGGGCTAGAACCTTAGTTATTGAATGTGGTTATAACCATGACTAGAATTTTTGCTTAAACATGAATGAATGTACTATCTATAGTTGTTTTATGTGTGAGGTGCATATCAATTTGTATATGAAAGTACAGTACACGCTTGCACGGTTCTATAGCCACTAGAAAGAAAGGAGCGCAATACGCATTGTACGGTTCTATAGCCGCTTGAAAGAAAGGAGCGCAATTTGCGTTTGTATGGTTCTATAGTTGCTTGAAAGAAAGGAGCACAATATGCGCTTGTACGACCCTACTGTAATGACCCGACTAACTTAAAGACCTCAGACCATTAAAGCTACTAAAACATAACTACTATTTTGGAATACATACATAAAATAACATAACTTTATTATAAAATCTAAAATACGGGATCCCATTGTTATTACATAAACATCATAAAGAAAACAAAACCTTTAATTAATTGTTCAAATACTAAACGTGGAAAAACATAAATACATAATTAGAAAGACTTGAAACAAAATGCCATCCTCGATCTTTCCCATCAGTCCATTCATCCAGTTATCGCCCAATACACATGCCAAAGCTACCATGAATCTGTCCCGCCTTCCATGCTCATTTTCCTACACCATCTAAAATAAAAAGAAATGAGTCTTATGCCCAGTAAGGAAAAACTACTAAATCATATCATAAAACATAAGACGTAAAAACATAAATCATAAAACATAAGACTACAATTTAATGACCATTAACTCATTATCGTAATATGTGATGCTACTATTTAGAGGTAGGTTCAAACACAAATATAGTATATGATAAACCATCGAGGTCATCTTGCTACTATTCGAGGTCAGTTTAAACATAACTATAGTCTACAATAATGATAAAAAAATCTTGGGATTTGCTTATTTGCTATCTAAGCAACCATATTTCCCAAGCAACTACAACATAAAACATATACATACTTACATTCACATAGCATATAGACATAATCATAACACATAAAATCTAACTTATTTTCCTTACCAAAGACCTGAATATTGAAGACAAGAGCGGGATTGGAAACTCCTAAAACCAAACAGTAAAAATCATAAGTTTCCTAAAGAAAAGAAGATGAAGAGAATATCTAAACCATCAAGATAAGAAGTTACTGAAAACATTAAGTTTCAAGAAACTCAAACACCTAACCAAAATCCATTACAACAAGTTAGGATTTGGAAGAAAATGAAAAGAATAAGAGGAACTATAATGAACTAAACCTGAAGATAAAGAATGCCTTAGATAGATTAGAACATAGATCTACACCTCAATATCGAAATATCACATTATCTTACTTCCCAAGTGTTTAGAAAAGCTTAGATTGGAAAGCTTTTAACCCCAAAACCCTAATGTTTCTCTCTAGAAAGAACTTAGCAGCTTGGGGGCTCAGAAGAATGCTTGAATGATGAAGCAAATGGCTAAGTGAAGGGTCCTATTTATAGAGTTCAATGAGTGAAATTAACACCTTTTAAAATGAATAAATAATTAAATAAAAATTTAATTTTCTGCTCAACAGAAGCCCAGAACTCGGTCAAAAACGTTCAAGAGCAAGTCCAAGTTGTTCAGGGTTGTTTCCAGCTCGGACTCCACGGATTTTCAAACTATGCTGAGGCAATATATCACCCCTATAGGCAATAGATCGCCTGCCCCATAATCTCGAGCTTCCGTGGTTTCGTTCGTGCAAAGTCGACATGTTTTCCGTATCAATCATAGGCGATATATCGGACCCTATAGCTGTGATATATTGGCATAGGTTGATATATCAAACACATTTTTGCACACTTTCAACACACTTGAAGTTTGTTTAAACAACTTTGACTGAGTAAAACGTGATCCTAATAGCTAAGGGAAGGTTCTGGACTTCCTAGGTTTATCATTGATTAATTTATTCATCTAAAATCCTTAAATCCTTAATAAACATACATGTGACAAGTGTCACGTTCTTAATTATTCTATCTAAACCTTAGGTTATAATAAATATCATTTCTAGGACCGGCTATATTAATCAAACCTTATGATAAAGTCAATATTTCTAAACTATAGGCTAAACTTATAAAAGCCATAACTATCTCTATGAGTTTCCAACTAAATCCCGGCTTGAACAAATAACCACGAAAACTAAAATACTATAGCACAAGCTACTACTATCTAGCTAAGTAAAATTTTGAGACGCTACAATTCTCCCATACTTAAAATAATTTCATCCCAGAAATTTACATACCAAACAATTCCAGATACCGCGCTTGGATGCCTCCCTCCAACTCCCATGTTGCCACCTGTTCTGTACTATTACTCCATAAGACCTTGACTATCGGAATACTCTTAGACCATAATTCCTTCACCCCCTTCTCTAGGATGCTAACTGGTTTTTCTGAAGTGCTAACGTATCGTACTTGAGAATGTGGGATGGGTCTAACACCTATCTACATAGCATCAAGATGTGAAACACATTGTGGCTATCTGCTAGAACTAGCGGTAGGGCTAATCCATATGCTACTGGTCCCACCTTGTCCAATATCTCAAAAGGACCTATAAACCAGGGACTAAGTTTGCCTTTCTTCCCAAACCGCTTCACTCCTTTCATAGGAGATATTCTTAAGAAGACTTGATCTCCGACTTTGAATTCTACATCTCGTCGCTTGGCATCTGCATAACTCTTTTGTCGATTCTAAGCAGTGATCATACGTTTTCTAATAAGCTCCACTGCGTCTTGAGCCTCTCTAACAGCCTCGGGTCCAAGAAGTTGTCTTTCTCCTACCTCATCCCAATGTAATGGCGACCGCCACTTCCTTCCACAAAGTAGCTCATAGGGTGCCATACCAATCGTTTCCTGGTAGTTATTATTGTAGGAGAACTCTATAAGTAGCAAATACTTACTTCACGATCCTCTGAAGTCTAGTACACAAGCGCGCAACATATCTTATAAAATCTGTATGGTACGCTCGGACTGCCTGTCGGTCTGAGGATGAGATGTCGTACTGAGACTTAGCTTGGTACCCATGGCTTGCTGCAAGCTTCCCCAAAATCTTTATGTAAACACTAAACCTCTATCGGATACTATGGTCTCAGGGATTCCATGCAATTGTACTATTTCTCGAACATAAATGTCTGCGTACTAGTCAGCAGTGTACGTAGTCTTGAAAGGCTGGAAGTGAGTTGAATTTGTGAGTCTATCTACCAAAACCCAAGTCGAGTCGTGTTGCTTATTTGTTCATGGTAATCCTTCCATGAAGTCCATGGCTATGTCTTCCCACTTCCGTTCTGGAATACTAAGCAGTTGCAATAAGCTTGCGGACCGCTAATGTTCCACCTTTACTTGCTGGCATATTAGGCATTTGGACACATACTTTGCAATGTCTTTATTTATTCCCGACCAACAATATAGTGCCCTAAGGTCGTGAGCCATCTTGGTAGACCCCTGGTGAATAAAGTATGGGGTAGTGTGTGCCTCTTCTAAAATCTTCATCTTAATCTCATGGTTATTTGGCACGCACACCCGGCCTTTATATCTCAAGAACCCTTGACCTGATATAGAGAAATACATAGTCTTACCTTCTTTGACTGTAATCGTATGCGATACTAACATGTCATCATGCCTGTGCCCGATCTTTATATCATCTAGTAAACTCGACTGGATGGACAAATTAGCCAGTTGACCCCTGATTATTTCTATCCTGGCATTAATCATCTCTTGCTGTAGCAGCTTTTCAATTTCGGATAATGCTGTCAGATTTCTGATAATTTATCTTTGAGCAACTGGAAGCTTTCTTGACATTTATCCGTCCAGTTTAACTTTTACTGTTTTGGGGCTAGGTTGGTGAGCGGAGTGGATATCTTAGAAAAGCCTTCTACAAATCTCCAATAATAGCCTGCTAGCCTGAGAAAACTTCTAACCTTTGACGCATTCTTAGGTCTTCGCCAATCCTTCACAGCCTCTACTTTAGTTGGGTCTACTGCGACTCCATCCTTGGATACTATGTGGTCGAGGAATGCTACTTGCGATAGCCAAAATTCCCATTTCTTGAACTTGGCATAAAGTTGATGCTCCTTTAGTCGCAACATGGTCAGTCTTAAATGTTCCTCATGCTCGACTTCTTCCTTGGAGTACACCAAAATATTGTCAATGATCACTACGATGAATTTGTCCAAGTAATCCTTGAAGACCTGATTCATTTAGTCTATAAATGCAGCTGGAGCATTGGTAAGACTAAAAGACATAACTAGGAACTCGTAATGTCCGTATCGAGTCCTAAAAGCTGTCTTTGGTATATCATCTTCCCTTACCTTGAGCTAGTGATAACTAGACCATAGATCAAATTTTGAAAATACAGTCGCTCCTTGGAGTTGATCAAATAAGTCATCGATTCGGGGTAGCGGGTACTTGTTTGTCACCTTGTTCAGGTCGTGGTAATCAATACACATCCGCATGCTTCAATCCTTCTTCTTCACAAATAGAACCGGTGCTCCCCAGGGCGAATGGCACGGTCTGATGAAACCCAAGTCTAAGAGCTCTTGTAACTGCGTTTTCAACTCCTTGAGTTCAGTAGGTGCCATATGGTATGGTGCCTTTGATATGGGCCCGGTTCCCAGTACTAGTTTGATTGTGAAGTCAATTTCCCGAGTAGGGGGTAACCCTGGAAATTCATCAGGAAATATCTCTTGAAATTCCTTTATAATGCAGAAGTCTCCAACCTTTAATGGTGTTTCCTATGCCGCATCCGTGACGCTTGCTAAGAATGTGTGACATCTTTTCTCTATCATCCTTTGAGCTTTGAGAGATGAGATAAGCGGTGTCAGTAGTCTTGAAACCTTTCCCATAAAATATAGTTTCTGACCCTTAGGAGTTTTGAACGTCACTTGCTTACATCTACAGTCGATGGTTGTGCCATGTCTCGTTAGGCAGTCCATGCCCAGTATTATGTCGAAGTCCTGGATCTCTAGATCTATCAGGTCTCCTTCTAGCTCTGTGCTCTCAATTTTGATCGGTACTCCTCATACTATTTGTGATGATAGAGCTACTTCGCCCGAAGGCAGTTCTGTAACAAACCTAGTTCTAAATCTTTCACAAGGTTTGTCTAATTTCTCTATCATTCCTAATGAGATATACGAGTGTGTTGCTCCCGAATCAAACAATACTGATCATATATTATCGAGGATAGGGAAAGCTGACCTGTGACTACCTTGTTACTAGCTTTGTCTTCTCCCTGGGTCAAGGCGAAGACTCTGGCTGGAACCATCTTGTTGTCCTTCTTTTCTTCTTGTTTGAGCTGTGCACAATCTCTTTTTCAATGACCATCCTGGACACAATTGAAACAACCTTTGGTATTTGCACAACACTCCCCAGGATGTCTTTTCTGGCACTTGGAGCATTGAGGGTATTCTACATAGCCCGACCTATTATTTTTGTTATTAGTTCATGCTCTTTTGTCAGCATCGGCTTGTTTATTATCATGATGCGTTCTTTTCTTCCCATTATTGTTATGCTGGTTGTTTTTGTGGTTTCGACCATTCTGAGTTTGATTCTGCTACTTGGGTTAACATTTTCTTGGAGCCTTTCCATCTCTATAGTCATTTCCAGAACATCGGCATAAGAAGTGGTTCCACGGTTTGCAAGCTTGACTCCTAACTCAATCTTGGGTCTGATTCCTCTGTTGAACTTGGTAACCCTCAAGTAATCGGTTGGGACTAACTCTGGTGCAAACTTGGATAGACGATGAAATTGTCTAGCGTACTCGACTACTGTCAAATTTCCCTACTTCAGACTGGAAAATTCTTCAACCCTCGTAGCGATGACTGCCGAGTTGTAGTAATTTTTGTGAAACAGCTCCACAAATCTGGCCCAAGTCATGGTGGTGATATCATGAATCTGCTATACCTAATCCCACCAGATTCTAGCATCCTTTTTCAGTAGAGAGGAAACGCAAGATATGCGATCCGCGTTGCTGAGGTTCATGTGTGCTAGAATAGGCTCTACATTCTTGAGCCATTCTTCAGCCTCAAAGGGGTCGATTGTCCCTTCAAAATTTGGAGCGTGCTGCCTATAGCAATGCTCATAGACTGGCTCTATGTACTGAGCTAGATAAGGCGAGTAGTTTGCCACCAACTTTCCCCCATATGGATATCCTACATTCTGCCATTGCTAGGGTGCTTGAGTTGTTGGCTAAGGCTGCGGCTGAGATGGCAGCTGAAACTACGATTGAGACTGTGGCTATTTTCGTTGTTGCTATAGCAGTTCTTCCACTTGTTTCCGTAACTGGATAATCTCAGCGATGTTATCAACTGGTAGTGGCGCAATCCTATTAGCAGTAACAGTGGTGGCACACATTCCCCTTATTCAGAGTGGAGGGACCTTGTGAATCTCGTTGGCGGTGCTGAGGGCATTGTCGTTCATGCTTGCAGACCTTCAGAGCAACATCTTCAGAAAAGTTCTAACAGTCGAGAAAAACATGTTAGAACTTACCCTAATAGTTTCTAAGGAAAAACTTATTCTAAGCAAACATAACTCAGACCTATCAGTTATGATTTCTTATGAAAATTATGTAAGCCATGTTTATAAATTAGGGTTTGTTTCTATACTTAGAATATTAAGCCATCTTTATTATTTTCTAAGTCTGTTTCTAACCACCCTATATGACTTAATTCTTAGGCTCGAAACTCGTCGCTGTTCCAAAGTTAGCCATATTGAGGGAGGGCTGGGATCAGTAAAATCGTTCCCACTACTATGGTCCCCTAAACTCTCAATACAGAACTCAGTCCATTGATTTGTACCACCCACATTGAACTCAGCCATTATTTATTGAATTTATTCTAAATTTATTATGATTGTAAAAAAATCAAACTCATACATGCCATTAAAAAAAATAACAACTTTATTCATTTGGAAAAAGATCAGTCTTGAGTCACACGAGCATCTGTTTTTCAGCTGCAGTTTATCTGGTAAAGTAGTAGATCAGATCTTCATTTGGTTAGGCATGATTGCTTGGCCTAAGGATTTCAGCAGTTGGATCAATTGGCTGAATCTGAAAGTGGCTGGTTTGATTCACTATATCAATGTAGCTGTTCTTGCAGCAGTTATCTACTATCTCTGGATTAATAGGAATAGGTGTATTTTTGAAGGCTATTCCCATTCGGTTTCTCTTATTGTGAATGACATTAGAGATACAGTGAAGTATAGATTACTTTTTGTAAAAAATAGAAACTTAAATAGTCTTGAGAGAAATTACTTGTTGAGATTACTTATGTAATTTGATTGTTCTGTTTGTTGGAGTTCCTGTTTTAGGAGCTTTTGGTGAGTTGGAGGGTGTATTAGTTCAGTTGATTAATGAAGTTTCCATTCTTCTTGATAAAAAAAAAAAAAGATTTTAACTTATTACAATCATAAATTCAAAATAAATAAAGAAACTATACTAATAATAACTAGGGTAAACTTTCTAAAAATCAGGATCTTCTACATCTGACCCTTCATCTAACATATCATCATTTATTTCCTCATAACCATCATTATCATGAGCCTCGAAACTACCTCGAGGAATATTCATTAGGATATTATGCTTTTCTTCATTGGTGAATTGAAACTCAAACCTATAGGCAAACCTAAGTATAAGAAAATAATATCTCATAACTACCAGTAAATCATCTTCATCATCCATAGTCTCCCATAATTCTTACAATTTTGAAACTACAGAAGGAAAATCCACAAAAGCCTAATTACTATGACATATTGTTCCATGGCTCTCATCATAATTTTCTTAGCGATTTGAAGGTGAACAATCTCCTTGTGAAATATGATCAATCTCTGAGTGATTCTTTATAGCAATCCTATTGTATCCCTTGGCTCTCTAACCCTTTTCAATGCCTTAATTGCTCGGATATCATGATAGGTCAAGGCTCCATTCATTTTTTACTGAAAACATAATAACTAATATGTTAGCTATTAACATAAACATAATATTCATAACATAAACACTTACATTGGCGGTTAGATCCCGAGCTTTTGCCTGTGTATCAAGGAGAACTTCATGCATATGAACTGTGGCTATGGTACAAATTGTATTGACCTGACTAACTTAAAGACCTCAGACCATTAAAGCTACTAAAACATAACTATTATTTTGGAATACATACATAAAATAATAGAACTTTATTATAAAAATCCAAAATACGGGATCCCATTGTTATTACATAAAATTATAAAGAAAACAAAACTTTTAATTAATTGTTCAAAAACTAAACGCAGAAAAACATAAATACATTATTAAAAAGACTTGAAACAAAACGTCATCCTCGATCTTTCCCATCAGTCCATTCATTTAGTTCTCACCCAATACACATGCCAAAGCTGCCATGAATCTATCCCGCCTTCCATGCTCATTTTCCTGCACCATCTAAAATAAAAAGGAATGAGCCTAATGCCAAGGAAAAACTACTAAAGCATATGATAAAACATAAATCATAGAACATAAGACTACAAATTAATGGCCATTAAATCATTACCGTAGTATGTGATAGAAACCATCTAGGTCCTCTTGCTACTATTTAGAGGTAGCTTTAAACACAAATATAGTATATGATAAATCATTTAGATCCTCTTGCTACTATTTGAGGTAGGTTTAAACATAACTATAGTCTACAATAATGATAAAAAAAAAATCTTGGGATTTGCTTATTTGCTATCTAAGCAACCATATTTCCCAAGCGACTACAATATAAAACACATACATACATACATACATACATACATACATACATACATACATACATACATACATACATACATATACATACATACATACGTACGTACATACGTACATACATACATACATACATACATACATTCACGTAGAATATAAACATAATCATAATCATAACACATAAAATCTAACCTATTTTCCTTACCAAAAATCGGGATATTGGAGACAAGAGCGGGATTGGGAACTCCTAAAACCAAACAGAAAAAATCAAAATTTCCTAAAGAAAATAAGATGAAGAGAAGATCTAAACCATCAAGATAAGAACTTACTGAAAACCTTAAGTTTCAAGAAACTCAAAACACTAATGCTGATGCTCTAGCTCGACTTGCCACCACTAAGGAAGTGAACACACTAAATGTGGTCCTCGTAGAATTCTTGGAACAACCAAGTATTGAGAAAGAATTAGTGGAAGTCAGAGTAATTTTCATAGAACCGACCTGGATGACTCATATTGTTTAGTACCTTACGACCAGAAAACTACCAGAAGATCGAAAGAATGCAAGAAATTTTTTGTACCAGGTTCCATGGTGTAACGCCCTGGATAGCCAAGACCGCTACACTATGTACTTATAAAGGTGCAGGACTTGCTAATCACGTCATTTAATTAAAAACGTGTCACTATCCATAAATGTGTTAGGGTTAAAAAGGGTTTTGGTCTCGAAAGATACATTTTATATAATTAAACAGTGTTACACATGGGATCCCAAAAAGATACAGTGTTTAAAAGTTGGTCTACAAAATCTCCAAAACACAGACAACCATCAGCCACTCTAAGGCAAAACAGATGTTTATAGCTCTTTTGTTCCTGTCATCCTCACAACCGTGGCCGCTGAGCAGCTGATCATGTACATTCAGCTCATAGAGCCCTCCAAGTCAGGGCTGATCAAGTTTGCTCTGGCCTTTACCTGCACCACGTAGCACCCGTGAGCCAAGGCCCAGCAAGAAAACATAATATGCATCACAAAAAACAATAATAGATGAATAATCTTAGAAGCATGTTCGAACACTTAACGTTCCACATTAATCACATAGCATGTAATAAGAACCAACGATGCGGCTAATCACTACTAACAGTCAAGTCACATGATAATTAGGGCCGACAACTTAGGCCCCACGCTCTGTTTACCCCACTGACTCCGGCCCGCTTAAACCGAGCTCAGTGCATAATAAGCTGTCCTCGGCTACCAGTGGCAGAGCTGCGCCCTGTGCGCTAGTGTAACCTTTGGCACTCTTAGGCTGTTGGTTTACTGTTTACATGGAATAATACCATCCTTTCAAAGCATACATATTAGGGAACCCTAAGTCCCATTACAAACACACAACCGGGTGCAGTTTTCTTACCTTTAATTTCCACGTTCACGGACTACGAGCGACGAATCTCAAGCACGATTCGCTTCTCGAGCCCTAGCTTAACACCTAGTCACAACCAAGGTAATAGATTCCATTAATATTCAAATAAGGGTTTCCAGGTACAATGCTAGCTTCAGGGACATCGAATTCCACCAAACACGGTGGTGGAATCGATCCCGAGCACCCTAGGTTAGGGCTGCGGCCCGCCCCTGAAACAGAGGCTAAGCCTCTCTATAGGCAGACACGTGCCACGACCCTGCCCTGTGGCACCGCGGCGCTCCCCTTCAGCAGAGCCTCCCTGGCTCCTTTGCTTCGTAGGGTCGCAGCGCTCTAGAACAGAGCCGTGGCCTAACCCTTCGTGCCCAAAAAAACCTCGATTTTTTACTCTCAAACCTCACTAAAACTCCTCCAAAACTACCCCAACTCTACAACTCAATTACCCTAAGACTTCCTACACAATTCCAGCAACACAAGCCAGTTGAAAGCTAGACTAGAAAACAATCAAAAACCTATTTCAATCTCTGAAACTTACTAACTTAAGAACACAAAAAGCAGCCATGGACACACCAAAAGTTCAGCCATTAAACCATAAATTCGAGCTTACCTTAATTGTAGAATCAATCCTCCAAGAGATTTCTAGGCTAACTTCCAAGGTTCTAGCTTCAATTTAATCTTCAAATCCAAAACCCAAAAAAACCACTTAGAACACAACCAAAATCACAGAATTTCAACAACAGAGAGTGGGAATCAATTCTTACCTTAGTCCTTGATTGAATCCTTAATTAACCCTTGAGCTAATCCTCTAAATCCCAGCTTCAATCCTCAGAATTCCAGCTACAGTTTCTAAGTTCTGTGTTTTTCCTTTGAGAGAGAAAGAGAGGAAGTGGAAAGAGTCGGTCTAATTTGTTCTACTATTTTCTAAAGCACAATTAAGTTAATCCCAAAGCTCAGGGTACCGGAAACATCCTTGAGGGAAAAATGGTAAATTTCCCCAATGTTCCCACCTAGACTTCCTAATCTCAAATATATCTCCAATTATTTATTTCCATAACCCGATAGTCTAAATAACCACCCGATACCTGAAATACCCCTGACTTGTCCAAAGTCAAATATTAATTCCCGTTGTGACTTTCCTGTTATCTAGCTCCCTAGGATCGCCTCAAGTCGCTTGCTGCAGATTTACCCACATAATAATGTGGTTCTCGCAATTTAAAACATATAACCACATTTACATTCATATAATCATACAAGCATGCTTGCCATATAATCATGCATTAAATCAATAAATTCACACATAAACCAATTATGCCCTCCCGGCACACTAATCAAGGCCCTTAAGCCCTATTAGTGATTTTGGGTCGTTACAACTATCCCCTCCTACTGGAAATTTTGTCCTCGAAATTTACCTAAATAGCTCGGGATACTGATCCCACATCACTGCCTCTAACTCCCAGGTCGCTTCCTCGACCTTGCTATTTCTCCACAACACTTTAACTAACGGAATTGTCTTATTCCGTAGAACTTTGTCCTTCTGATCCAAAATCTGAACTGGTCATTCTTCATAGGAAAAATCTGTCTGTAACTCTAAGTCCTCATACTTCAACACATGCATCATATCTGAAACATACTTCCGCAACATGGAGACATGGAATACATCATGAACTCCTGACAGCGACGGTGGCAAGGCCAACTTGTAAGCCACCTGTCTAATCCTCTCTAGGATCTCGAAAGGTCCAACAAACTGAGGGCTCAGCTTGCCCTTTACTCCAAATCTCCTCACCCCTCTCAGTGGTGAAACTCGCAGAAACACGTGGTCCCCAACCTGGGACTCCATGTCCCTACGCTTAGGATCAGCGTAGCTTTTCTGTCTACTCTACGAAGCAAGCATTCTAGCTCAAATTTTCTCAATAGTTTCATTAGTCTTCTGAACCATGTCTGGCCCCAAATACTTACTCTCACCCATCTCATCCCAATGAATGGGTGATCTGCACTTCCTTCCGTATAACATATCATAAGGAGCCACTCCAATCGTGGACTAATAACTATTGTTATACGAGAACTCAATCAACGGAAGATACTTACTCCAAGATCTCTCGAAATCAATCACACACGCTCTAAGCATGTCCTCCAACACTTGAATCATCCTCTCAGACTGTCCATCAGTCTGAGGATGAAAAGATATGCTAAACTTCAACTGGGTCCCCATAGCTCTCTGCAGAGCTCCCCAAAACTTAGAGGTAAAGATAGGGTCTCGATCAGATACAATAGACTTTGGAACCCCATGGAGACGAACTATCTCCCTCACATACAATTCTGCATACTGTTCCACTGTATAGGTCGACTTCACTGGCAGAAAATGAGCTGACTTGGTTTATCTATCTACTATTACCCACACCAAGTCACAAAGCCCCACTGTCCTGGGTAGTCCTCCCACAAAATCCATCGTGATGTCCTCCCACTTCCACTCTAGGATACCCAAAGGCTGAAGCAATCCCGCTGGTCGTTGATGCTCAGCCTTTACCTGCTGACATGTAAAACATCTAGCCACATACTCTACCACATCCTTCTTCATCCCGGGCCACCAATATAATGTCCGTAGATCCTGATACATCTTCATGGTACCTGAGTGAAGCGAGTATGGAGTAGTGTGAGACTCATCCAGTATCTCTCGTCTGACCCCCTCATCTGCCGGAACACAAATCCATCCCTGATATCAAGCATACCAGCCTCAGAAACAGAATAATCCTTAGCTATCCCTGCTAAGACATTCCGCCTAACCTCCTGGAGCTGCGCATCTACTAATTGCCCCTCCTTGATCCTCTCTAGTAGGGTCGACTGCAAGGTAATATTAGTTAACTGGCCCACCACCAATTCTATCTTTGCCCTAGCCATCTCATCAGCTAACTCTTTTGAGATTTGGGTGGAACTATACAATTGTCCTAGGCCCCTCCTACTCAACGTATCTGCCACCACATTGGCCTTCCCTGGGTGGTAAAGGATATCGTAGTCATAATCTTTAACTAGCTCCAACCAACGCCTCTGTCTCATGTTCAGATCCTTCTGAGTGAAGAAGTATTTTAAACTCTTATGGTCAGTGTATATCTCACACTTCTCCCCATACAAATAATGCTGCCAAACCTTTAGTGCGAATACCACTACCGCCAGCTCCAAATCATGAGTAGGATACCGTTGTTCATACTCCTTCTGCTGCCGCGATGCATAAGCTATAACTTTCTCATTCTGCATTAGCACGCAGCCTAAACCCATCCTCGAGGCATCACAGTAAACTACAAACTTTCCTTCCTCTAAAGGAAGACTCAGCACAGGTGCAGAAATAATTCGTCGCTTCAATTCTTGGAAACTGTTCTCACACTTTTCTGACCAAACAAACTTCTGATTCTTTCTTGTCAATTCTGTCATCGGTGAAGAAATCTTTGAGAATCCCTCCACAAACTGCCTATAATAACTTTCCAACCCAAGGAAACTCCGCACCTCCGAGGCATTCCTTGGCCTCGACCAATCTCTCACCGCTTCCACCTTGGACGGATCCACCTTAATCCCTTCTGCGCCAACAATATGTCCAAGAAAAGTCACCTCTGGCAACCAAAACTCACACTTCTTAAACTTGGCATATAACTGATGCTCCCTTAACCTCTATAAAACCTGTCGAAGATGCTGCTCATGCTCTGCCTCTGAACTGGAGTATACTAGAATGTCGTCAATGAAGACAATGACGAACTAATCCAAGAAGTCCTTGAACACTCTGTTCATCAAATCCATAAAAGCTGCTAGGGCATTGGTCAGACCAAAAGACATGGCCAAGAACTCATAGTGCCCATATCGCGTCTGGAAGGTCGTCTTCGGTATATCCTCATCTTTGATCCTCAGCTGGTGATAAACAGATCATAGATCAATCTTTGAGAACACCGTCTTTCCCTGCAGTTGATCGAACAAGTCATCAATCCTTGGTAAAGGGTAATTATTCTTGATACTCAGCTTGTTCAATTCTCTGTAGTCTATACACATCCTCAGAGTCCCATCCTTCTTCTTAACAAACAACACTGGAGCGTCCCCTGGTGAGTAACTAGGTCTGATGAATCCCAAATCCAGAAGCTCCCGCAACTGAATCTTTAGTTCCTTCAACTCTGCTAGTGCCATTGTATATGGTGTCCTTGATACTGGCTCTGTCCTCGGTGCCAACTCAATAACAAACTGAATCTCCCTGCGTGGCGGCAATCCCGGTAGCTCCTCAGGGAATACATCCAAAAACTCACAAACCACCTTGGTCTCTCTCGGCCATGTTGGCAAAATCTTGGTAGTGTCCACCACACTAGCCAGAAAACCTATACATCCACCTTGTAACAAGTCTCTGGCCCTCAATGCAGAAATCACGGGTACGCGGGGTCCACACACTGCACCCACAAAGACGAAAGGATCCTCGCCCTCAGGCTCAAAAGTCACCATCTTCTTCCTGCAATCAATAGTAGCCCCGTACCCGACCAACCAATCCATCCCTAAGATCATATCAAAATCCTCCATATCCAACTCAATCAGATCTACCAAAAGCTCCTTACTATTAACAATCACTGGCAGTGCCCTAATCCATCTCCTAGAAACTACTAACTCCCCTGTAGGCAATAAAGTCCCAAACCCTGCAATCCGATATTCACTAGGTCTACAAAATCTATCAATCACTTTACTAGAAACAAAGGAATGTGTAGCACCAGAATCAATCAATACAGTAAAAGGAGAGCCAGCGCTAGAAAGCTGACCTGTCACTATTGAGGGACTAGCCTTGGCCTCTGCTTGTGTCAAAGCGAATACTCGAGTTGGAGTCAAGCTATCCACCTTTCCTGCTTCACCTTTCTTCACTGTTGGACAGTCTTTCCTAAGATGCATCATTGTTCCGCACACAAAACATGCTTTGGCCCGACATTCGCCTAGGTGACGCCTTCTACACCTTGGGCACTCTGGATAGGTCCGCCACACCTCCCCGCCACCCTGATGGCTACCCTGACCACCCCGACCCCTCCTATCAGGACCAGAAGCGATCGAAGTGTCAGGAGTCTTTCTCTTGAAGTCACTGGGCCTCCGCCCCTACTTGTCCCTGAATAAGGGGGCTCCACTCTGCGGCCCTCGCGCCTCACAACACTTTCCCTCCAAATCTTGTTCTTCGCTTCCTCAGCGATAAGAGCCTTCTCAACGGCTTGGGCGTAGGTTGTTCCTCCAAGTACCATTGTAATCCTAACATCCCGGGCTATCATAGCATTAAGCCCCCTGATAAATCTTTCCTGCCTAGCTGCATCAACAGGCATAAGATCTGGTGCAAATTTCGCCAGCCTGTCAAATTTTAGGGCATACTCAGTAACAGTCATATTGCCCTGCACCAAACCCACAAACTCATTAACTTTTGCTACCATGATGACAACATTATAGTATTTCTGGCTAAACAAGTCTCTGAAGCCTTCCTAACTCAAAGCGGTCACATCCCTGGTCTGTGATGCCACTTCCCACCAGATGCGGGCATCCTCTCTCAACATATATGTGGCACAAGCCACTCTGTCATGCCCCTCTACTCTCATGAAATCCAGAATAGTTGTGATCATAGTCAGCCATTGCTCAGCCTTCAATGGATCAGGTCCCCCTTCAAAGATTGGGGGTTGGTGCTTCCTGAACCGCTCATATAATGGCTCCCACCTGTTCCCAATCTCCCCAGACTGTACAACTGGTACCACTGCAGGTGGTACAATAGGGGCAGCACTCCCTAATGGAGCCTGCTGTCGCAGTAGACTAATACGTTCATCTTGGCTTTGTAATCAAGCTTTCATATCTGTCATGAGTTGCTGCCAGTTATCAGGGACTGGCGGAGGAATCTGGCCCTGGTCATCACCCCCGGTCCCAGACCTAGTGCCGGCTAGTCGTGTATATTTTCTTGGACGCATAGCTATCCAAGTCAATCTGTAATCAACGACTCGGCAATCAAACCACGATGACAGGGCAAAAGCTTCTCCAAAATCCATCAAAGGAACATAACCAATCACAAAAAATCAGAATATAGGCATTTATCCACATGCACCGGCTGCTAATAAGCATGCCCCAACATTATCACACCACAGCTAAGATAAAAGTATTCACCAATACACAATATACAGTTAATCATCCAAATATTCATTTACATGCACAGCGATGCTAATAAGCATGCCTTAATGTTTTCATACAGCAGTCAAGGGCCAGGCCCTATCAGTATCTCATGCTTCCTATTAACTAAATAAATAACAACGATCATAATTCATTCCAGAAATACAAGCATATATTCACATATACACATTACCAAAACCTAAATCGAGCTTGTCTCTAGCAGCGAATGTACATGTCTAGCCATTCTTCAGGAACCCTTAAACCTAGGACACTCTGATACCAAGTTGTAACGCCCTGGATAGCCAAGATCGCTACACTATGTACTTATAAAGGTGCAAGACTTGCTAATCAAGTCATTTAATTAAAAACGTGTCACTATCCATAAATGTGCTAGGGCTAAAAAGGGTTTTGGTCTCAAAAGATACATTTTATATAATTAAACAATTTTACACATGGGATCCCAAAAAGATATAGTGTTTAAAAGTTGGTCTACAAAATCTCCAAAATACAGACAACCATCGGCCACTCTAAGGCAAAATAAATGTTTATAGCTCTTCTGTTCCAATCATCCTCACAACTGTGGCGGCTGAGTAGCTGGTCATGTACATTCAGCTCACAAAGCCCTCCAAGTTAAGGCTAATCAAGTTTGCTCTTGCCTTTACCAGGACCACGTAGCACCCGTGAGCCAAGGCCCAGCAAGAAAACATAATATGCATCACAAACAACAATAATAGATGAATAATCTAATCAGCATGTTCGAACACTTAACGTTCCACATTAATCACATAGCATGTAATTAGAACCAACGATGCAGCTAATCACTACTAACAGTCAAGTCACATGATAATTAGGGACGACAACTTAGGCCGCACCCTCTGTTTACCCCACTGACTCTGGCCCGCTTAAACCGAGCTCAGTGAATAATAAGTTATCCTCAGCTACCAGTGGCCGAGCTGGGCCCTGTGCGCTAGTGTAACCTTTGGCACTCTTAGGCCATTAGTTTACTGTTTACATGGCATAATACCATCCTTTCAAAGCATACATATTAGGGAACCCTTAGTCCCATTACAAATACACAACCGGGTGCAGTTTTCTTACCTTTAATTTCCATGTTCACTGACTACGAGAGACGACTCTCAAGCACGATCCGCTTCCCGAGCCTTAGCTTAACACCTAGTCACAACCAAGGTAATAGATTCCATTAATATTCAAATAAGGGTTTCCGAGTACAATGCTAGCTTCAGGGACATCGAATTCCACCAAACACGGTGGTGGAATCGATCCCGAGCACCCTAGGTTAGGTTCCCGCGCTTAAAATCCCCAAAACATCATAAATGCACTTAAGGGTTGCGGCCCCTGAAAACTAGCCGCGGCCCACCCCTGAAACAGAGGCTAAGCCTCTTTGTAGGTAGACATGCGCCATGGCCCTGCCCTGTGGAACCGCGGCGCTCCCCTTCGGCAGAGCCTCCCTGGCTCCTTTGCTTCGTAGGGCCGCAGCGCTCTAGAACAGAGTCGTGGCCCAACCCTTCGTGCCTAGAAAAACCTCCATTTTTGACTCTTAATCCTCACTCAAACTTCTCCAGAACTACCCCAACTCCACAACTCAATTACCCTAAGACTTCCCACACAATTCCAGCAACACAACCCAGCTGAAAGCTAGACTAGAAACCAATCAAAAACCTATTTCAATCTCTGAAACTTACTAACTTAAGAACACAAAAACCAGCCATGGAAACACCAAAACTTTAGCCATTAAACCATAAATTCGAGCTTAGCTTAACTGCAGAATCAATCCTCCAAGAGATTTCTGGGCTAATTTCCAAGGTTCTAGCTTTAATTTAATCTTCAAATCCAAAACCCAAAAAAAACCACTTAGAACACAACCAAAATCACAGAATTTCAACAACAGAGAGTGAGAATCAATTCTTACCTTAGTCCTTGATTGAATCCTTAATTAACCCTTGAGCTAATCCTCTAAATCCCAGCTTCAATCCTCAGAATTCCATCTACAGTTTCTAAGTTCTATGTTTTTCCTTTGAGAGAGAAAGAGAGGAAGAGGAAAGAGTCGGTCTAATTTGTTCTACTGTTTTCTAAAGCCTCTTAAGTCTATCCTTGAGCAATTAAGCTAATCCCAAAGCTCGGGGTACCGGAAACATCCCCGAGGGCAAAATGGTAAATTTCCCCAATGTTCCCACCTAGACTTCCTAATCTCAAATATATCTCCAATTATTTATTTCCATAACCCAATAGTCTAAATAACCACTCGATACCTGAAATACCCCTGACTTTCCCGATGTGACTTTCCCGCTATCTAGCTCCCTAGGATCGCCTCAAGTCGCTTGCTGCAGATTTACCCACATAATAATGTGGTTCTCGCAATTTAAAACATATAACCACATTTACATTCATATAATCATACAAGCATGCTTATCATATAATCATGCATTAAATCAATAAATTCACACATAAACCAATTATGCCCTCCCGACACACTAATCAAGGCCCTTAAGCCATATTAGTGATTTTGTGTCGTTACACATGGTATGTTATGGTCGAAGGAATTCTTTACAGGCGAGGCCATTCATTGCCTCTCTTGCTATGTGTTTGCCCGAGGAAGCACAAACCATCCTTCGGGAAATACAGGAAGGGTTTTGTGGAGACCACGCTGGGGGACAAAACTTGCCTCTATAGGTATTAAGGCAAGGTTATTTGTTGCCTACTTTCAATAAGGACTCAGCCTCGTATGTCCTAAAGTCTGATATGTGTCAGTGTTTTCCACTATTGCTCGAGCAACACCCATGAAGTTGACAATGATTTCATCGCCTTGGTCATTTGCTGTATGGGGGATCAACTTAATTGGCTCATTTCCAACTGCGAAAGGGAGGAGTTCTCTATGCGGTTGTTGCCATCGACTACTTTACTAAGTGGGTTAAGGTCGAGCCCCTGGCAACTATAACCTCAAAGAGAGTCTTAGATTTTTCTGGGAAGAACATCATATGTCGTTTTGGACCCCCAAAGAAGAATGTGTCTGATAACGAGACTCAATTTGACAACAACCTATTCACAACCTTTTGCGAGAAATACGAAATAATGAAGAGTTTCTCCTCAGTAGCATACCCACAAGCTAATAGCCAGGTCGAGGTAGTAAACAAAAATCGGTGAGCTTAAAAAAGAGACTAGAAGATTCTAAAAGGCTATAGCCAGAACACCTCCCACAAGTGCTTTGGGCCTACAAGACCTCACATAGCACCTCTATTGGGCATACACCCTATATTGGAACTACCAAGAGAGAGAAGGTAGTTTGAGTGACCTATATCCTGAGAAAAGATGCTTGCATCTGGTGGGACTCAGGCAAGAAAGCACATAATGTTGCTGAGATGGAATGGCTAGAGTTCTTGACCTTGTTCAATTGCAAGTACTTTAGTAAGGCAGTGATTGAGCACAAAGTGAATGAGTTCACTAATCTAAAGCAGGGAACATTGAGTGTGCAGGAATACGTTCAAAAATTTGACCAGCTGTCTAGGTTCGCGAAGAACCAGGTGAATACTGAAGAGAATAAGACCTGGAGTTTCATGAAAGGCCTACGCAGAGACATAGCCAGGTGTGTAAACACTGGTAGAACTGGCCCGGAGACGTATGCCGAAGCTGTGGAATGGGCTCTTCGCCAAGAAATTTGGGCCGTGTTAGACAAGCCAGAACCACAGAAGAACGAAGACAAGAGGTACACTCCCAACAACCCCGGATAGTTTTAGGCCAATCAGAATGGCCTAAGGGGAAAGTTCAACCCGAGGTTCGGCCAGAACTCGGGGCGAACAAACAATCCAAGGGGCACAAGGCCAATTTTTTTAGGAAATAACAAAAGAAAAAGGGGACCTCCCAATCAGGCAATGACTAGTCCCAAAAAATAGCCGAGACGTGAGTTTGAACAATGTCCACTGTGTAACAAGTGTAACCGACGCCATCGGGGCGAGTGTGGGGTATGTTATAACTGTGGAAAGCCAGGGCACTTTGCTAAAGAGTGCCGAATGCTAGCCAAGAGCAACAAAAATGACTAGCAGAAACAAATTGGAGCTCCGCCTCGAGTTTATGCACTTACGCAAAGCGACAAAAGAGCTCGACCATTTGATTTGGTGTCAGGTCAGATCTCTATCGCCCAAACCTAAGCATATGCATTAATGGATACTGGTGCATTGCATTCTTTTGTATCTGCATCCTTTGTGGAAAAATTAAATAGAAAGCTTGAACCTATGCCTGTTATTTGTGGGATATCCTTGCCTTCGGGAGAGGATATGCTAATGCGGACATGGGTTAGAGCCGTACCAGTTTGGGTTAAAGGTAGTGAGCTGAAGGTGGATCTGTTAGTCTTGGACCTACATGAATACGACATCATATTTGGGATGGATTGGTTAACCAGATATGGAGCCGTTATCAATTGTAAGCACAGAAAACGTCAAGAGAAAAGAAGTGCCACATGATTTCTGTGATGAAGGCGAGAAAAATGTTGAGTGATGGATGCATCGATTTTCTGGCAAACATAGTGGATAAGGTTAAAGAGACGGGTCAACAACCTTCTGATGTACCACTTGTGTGCAAGTTTCCCAATGTATTTCCTGAAGATCTCCCAGGGATTTCACCAGACCGAGAGATCATGTTTGAGATAGAGCTAATTTTGAGAACTGTGCTGATCTCAAAGACTCTATATTGGATGGCGCCAGCTGAACTCAAGGAGTTGCAATCGCAACTGCAAGAGTTACTGGACAAGAAGTTCATAAGGCCAAGCCATTCTCCGTGGGGAGCCCTGATCTTATTCGTGAAGAAGAAAGACTGCTCGATGAGAATGTGCATTTACTATTGGAACCTGAACAAAGTAACGTTCAAGAACCAATTTCCATTGCCCAGGATTGACGATCTTTTCGATCAACTACAAGGAGCGTCAGTATTTTCCAAAATAGACTTGTGATCAGACTATCATCAACTCAAGGTTAAGGAGACGGATATACCAAAGACGACCTTCAGAACGCGCTACGGTCACTATGAGTTCTTAGTGATGTGCTTTGGACTAACCAATGCGCCTGAAACATTCATGGATCTCATGAATCACGTATTTTTCTAGTATTTGGATAAGTTCATCATCGTGTTCATTAACGATATTCTAATATACTCAAAAAGCCAGGAAGAGCATGCAACACATCTGGCATTGGTCCTCCAGCGTCTGCGAGATGAAAAGCTTTACGCTAAGTTTTCGAAGTGCAAATTCTGGCTAGAGAAAGTTAGTTTTCTGGGGCACATAGTGTCAGGAAACGAAATTTTAGTAGATCCTGACAAGATAGAAGCTGTTAAGCAGTGAAAACCTCTGAAAAATGTTCATGAGGTTAGAAGTTTTCTTGGGTTAGCGGGATATTACTGGTGATTTGTGGAAGGATTTTCCAAAATAGCCGCACCAATGACTGCCCTCACCCTAAAAAACATCAAGTAAGAATGGAATGATAAGTGTGAGAAGAGTTTTCAGGAGCTGAAACACAAGATTGACGACTGCCCCAGTGCTGACAATCCCTAATGGTTGGGTGCCTCAGGCCAAGGGTTGGGTGCAGTGCTGATGCAGCACAGAAAAGTAATTTCTTATGCTTCTCGACAGCTAAAGAATTACGAGAAGAATTATCCAACTCATGACCTGGAGCTGGCAGCGGTGGCTTTCGCACTGAAAATTTGGAGGCACTACTTGTACAGGATACACTGCGACATCTACACTGATAAAAAAATCCTGAAGTATTTCTTCACTCAGAAGGAATTGAATATGAGACAGCGTCGATGGTTGGAGTTGTTCAACGACTACGACTTCGACATTCTGTACCACCTGGGAAAATCAAACATGGTGGCAGATGCATTGAATCGATAGCCAAGTGCTTACGTGATGACAGTGAAATATATTTCACCGCAGTTACAAGCCGACCTTGCTATCTTTGATTTAGAGATAGTAGTCGGTTAATTGGTGAACCTCTCTATCGAGCCTACCATTATGGAAGCTATAAAAGGCGGGCAGTTAGTCAATCCTTGGGTTCAATGATTGATGTACGAAGTGAGGAACGAGGGGCGACCAGGATTCCATATCTCCGAAAATGGAGTATTGGGGTTCAAGGGCAAAATATGTGTTCCGGACGATGGCGAGATCAAGAAGCAGATCTTTTTTTAGGGACATAATGCTCCTTATGCCATGCATCCGGGTACCACGAAAATGTACCAAGACTTGAAGAAGTAATTTTGGTGGCCTGGATGAAAAAGGAGATGGCAGAATATGTGGCACACTTCTTGACTTGTCAGCAGACAAAGGCCGAGCATCAACGGCTAGCCGAATTGTTACAACCCCTATACATTCTAGAGTGGAAGTGGGAGATGGTCACTATGGACTTTTTCACAGGTCTACCAACCACTCCCATGGGGCACGATGCCATTTGGGTTATCGTAGATAAACTGACTAAGTCTGCTCATTTCTTGCCGATCAAGGTAACTTATGGTGCACATAAGTTAGTAGATATTTACATTGCAAAAATAGTGAGACTGTATGGTGTACCCAACTCCATCGTATCAGATCGCGACTGACGTTTTACCTCGACATTCTAGAATAAAATCCAAACGAGGTTGAGTACTAAACTGAAGTTCAGCACTTCATTCCACCCGCAAATAGACAGTCAAAGCGAACGAAAAATTCAGACCCTGGAAGATATGCTAAGAGCCTGCGTGCTCGACTTTCAAGGGTTGTGGAATGAGAAGCTTCCACTGATAGAGTACGCTTACAATAATAACTATCATGATTCCTTCAAGATGTCTCCGTATGAGGCTTTTTATGGAAGGAAATGTTGATCACCGATTCATTGGCACGAGACTGGTGAAAGATAGTTTCTTGGATCGGATGAGGTTGATCGGATTACTGAGGACATCTGACAGATAAGGCAACGCTTGCAAACTTCGGTTGATCGACAACGCAAATATGCCGACTGACGCAGGAGACCCCTGATGTTTGAGGTTGGTGATAATGTGCAGCTAAAGGTAGCTTCGCTATGAGGGGCGATGCAATTTGGGAAGAAAGGAAAGCTTAGCCCAAGGTTCGTTGGACCTTTCGAAATCATAGAGAGGATCGGGGAAGTAGCTTATTGTTTAGCTCTTCCGCCCTCCCTGTCTAAGGTGCATGACGTGTTTCATGTATCCTTGTTGAGAAAATACATGGCGATCCCTCGAATGTACTCAGCTATGAGTAGCTGAGTATTTATCCTCAACTCGTCTATGCGGAGAAGCTAGTGATGATTCTAGACCGAAAGGAAAAAGGGTTGAGGAACAAGACGGCACCGTTGGTAAAGGTGCAGTGGTGTAACCATGGCATTGAAAAGGCAACCTAGGAAACAGAAGACAAGATGAGGGAGCTGTATCCTCATTTGTTTTAAGTTTCGAGGACGAAACCTCTATAAATTGTAGGTATTGTAACTTCTTGCGTTTCTGGTACCTTGAAATGACTCGGGTCGGGATTTCTTTTCCCCGAGTTAAGAATATTATTTTAAATAATATTACATTTGTTTTGAATTTATTTCCATTATTTATTGCTAGCCAAATTATGAATTTTGTGTTTAAAAGTCAAGATAAGACTTTCAGTCTTGGACTGATACAAAAACCTTGATCGGGCAAAAATATCGGAAAATAAAATGAAAAACTATGGCAAATATATTTTGGGCATAAAATAAATTCATAAAAATTAAAGTTTGGTCAAAAAATAATGAACCTAAGGGAAAATGGAAATTTTAGGGCATTTTTTGTTAAATGCTTAATTTTATCGAATTGGGGAATTTTATTCCATGAATTGACCTTAGGTTAAAATTTATTGTGTGATTAATTAAATTGAATATGAGAGACATTTAATTTAATTATTATGTGTAAAGTTTTTTTTAAAACATAATAAGAGTGAAAAGGGTTATAGGAAGTCAAGTTGGATTTTTCTTCTTAGGAAATATTTATTAACCTTTATATAAATATATATATAAATACATATATAAACTAAATGGTGGTCGGCCATGTGAAGGAACTAATTGGGTTGACAAAATTTTAATTAAGTTTAATCCCATTTGTTTAAGTGTTAGGGTAAATAGGCAAGTGGGTAGTAAAACACTCAAGTGTTTATAGGATATTCTTAGAGTTGTATAAACCCTTCTAACCCCCAAAATCCGACCCACTCTCTCTCACAATCACTCTCATCTTTTTTGAAAACTCTCTCTCAAGTTTTCTCTCCATCTTCAACCTCAAGAACATTAAGAAGGCTTGGAAGCCTAAGCTTTGGTCTAGGACGGGTTTCCCTGAGGTCAAGTTTCAAAAAACTTGACTTTGTAAAGTTTTTAACCATAGGTATTTCAATAGCTAATTATCTATGTTGTTGGGGGGAGTT
This sequence comes from Humulus lupulus, assembly GCF_963169125.1. Classification (NCBI taxonomy): domain Eukaryota; kingdom Viridiplantae; phylum Streptophyta; class Magnoliopsida; order Rosales; family Cannabaceae; genus Humulus; species Humulus lupulus. The sequence continues at coordinate 193,552,854 of NC_084794.1, read as the reverse complement.
GGTTCAGGTATTGAAAGAGCTTTGAAGGACTCAAAGCTAGTAGGAACATAAAAAACCTAGAGCAAGAACAACAAGAGGTAAAAAGTTTACTTTTTATGGTTGTTATTGTATGGTTGTTATTGTATGGTTTTTATTTTTAATCATTATTTTCTATATTTAATGCTTAAAGTTTCTTATTGTTGATGTAATAAGGCTATTGTAGTTTCTCAATAATTTTTATGATGCTTGTGTGTTGATTTTTGAAAATAGGGACAAAAATTCCTAAAGGTTTTGGTGAGAACCCTACAACAAAAGACAAGTTTTGAGCTGTGACTTCCAAGGGGTCAAGCATCCACTGTATATCAATTTTGTAAAATTGAATTGTATTGTGATATTTTTTATATTGAGTACATAAAATTGAGCTTTTGAAACACTCAAAAATGTTTAAAAATGAGTGAGTTATGCTATTTCAAAGTTTAGGTAAAAAACTATTTTTTCGTATTCTTAATTTCGGGACCAAGTTTGGACAGCCACTGTATAGGAAAAATGAACCCAGTTTTTACTAAAATTTAGTGGACATAATCTTTCCATAACCTAGTATTCCACTGTAAAATTTGGTAACAAATTACCGAACCGTTTGAAAATTATTAAGTGCCAAAGTTTGGAAAAATTAAGGACTTGAAAATAATGTCATTTTCACCTCATTGTTGGAAAATAATTTCACCAATAAAAAATGCTTCTTTTGACCTAAGATTTTACAAAGACCTAAATGGCATACCAAAAATGGAATTGGGAAATTTTGGTAATAATTAGGTAAGTAAATTTCAAGTTATGACCTAACAAATATGTAGTTAAAAATGTAAACAAAATAGGGTTTTCACACGTAGTAAAAAATGAGATTTTGGAACTTAAGGTAAAAAGTAAAATTTTGCTTATTGCAAGATAAAAACTTGGTAAGTCTTGAAAACATATTTTGACCTAAAATACCACTTTTAGTTTTGTAAGAATTATTTTTATTAAAGAATTTATATTCTTTCTAAAAATAAAAGAATTCATTTATTAATAAGTTAATAAATTAAAAGAGGGTTCAAAACCCTATATTTTGATAAAATAATTAAGTGAATTATTTTTCTAGCAAGTAAACTTGATTATTTGACTTTGGAAAAATTAACTAGTCAAGATGAGAAATTTTTAATGGTTTTCCTAATTAAGATAAATTAGGAAATTTTCTTAAAACGGTTTTTAGAGATTAAAACCTTAAGAAAAATAAAAGGAAAATTAAGAGTTTATTTTATTGAAAAATAATTAAGGAATTTAATTAGTATTTTGGGATATAATACCGGCTAAAATCTTTTATATATTTTATCGACCGTTGAAATTACGAGTTAATAACAGAACTTTTAAAGAATAAGATTTTTAGCAGATTGTGGGAAAATACTATTGTGATACCCGAGCCTAGGTATCGAGACCATAGGGCAGGTCTCCCCGAGACTTAGGGTTTAGTCTCAAATAGTTTTGTATGAATTTACTTAATGGGTTTAAAACCAAATAAGGATGTGTAATCCTTTCAAATGATTTTTAAAATGACCAAACTGCCCAAAATAATATTAATGAATTATAAAGTGCCATAATTAATCCGAGTATACTGTATGGATAATTACAGTATTGGCTAAGCATAACTAGATTATACATTGGAGGGTGAAATCTTGCTGAGAGCAAAAGACTCCAAGTAAGTCAACTTCTATTGTGTGGCTGCAACATGAAACGACTATTGTATTGTATGTTAGTATAGAGACACATGCACATATATGCACTGTCGTAGAAAGTTTCTTAGAGACGTTAGTCTAGTGGGTGCTGATTTAGAAAATATGAATGGTAGATATCCGTCATATCCTAGACGGCTGATCCCCGTCACACTGCTTGATTTTATTATGTCCGGTTCATTACCGAGATGAGTGGACAAGAGGTGAGGATTGTTGGTTTAAACCTAGGGGCGCGAAAAATGAATGGGACCTAGGGGCCCTCTTGCTTACTTAATCAACTGTAAAGAACGCCCTAGACTAGTACTTATTAAAACATTAACATATTGTTGGTCCATAAAGAAAACCACTTTTTATAAAGGTCTCAGTGACTTGCTTAAAACAATGCAAGTTGGGCCCATTAGTTTAAAAAGAAAATATGAGTTTTTATGCAAAGTTCAAAAGAAACAATATTAAATAATTAAGTCCCACTGATAATTTAGAAAGTCTCTTAAAACATAACATAATTAAAATGGCGTCCTAAAGTGATCGTTTATTCCGTCCATAGGATACCTCACGCCATACACCCTACGACGATAGAACTCCTCACGTCACCACGCGTGCCACAGAGAAATCCTATTTGCTACCTGGAAGGGAAAGTAAGGGGGTGAGCTAAAAGCTCAGTAAGGAAGTGCAAACAATAAGCAAGTAAGGATACAACTAATACAAACACTATCGTTCATCTTAAACATCATGACATCATAGCTTATCATAACATTATCGTAACATAACATCATAGCATATCATAACATTATCGTAACATATCATCGTAGCATATCATAACATTATCGTAACATATCATCATAGCATATCATAACATTATCGTAACATAACATCATATCACATTCATACAACATTCATGATGAACATGGCCCGCTAACTTGTCCATGTCACCCTATGAGGTAAACAAGAGTCTCTGGTCCTTGAATAACCTCGGCGCATCCGCCCTAGGAGTTACGTCTTTATATCCTTAGTAACTCGGGTTACGTCTTTATATCCTTAGCAACCCATTTGATGTGTCGCGTTCATCACGCTAACATCCATTCATAAACATAGGAGTTACGTCTTTATATCCTTAGTAACTCATTTGATGTGTCGCATTCATCACGCTAACATCCATTCATAAACATATCATATTCATACAAGCCACATATCATCATATTATGACATTCATAATTCATAACGATTCATTCATACAACAGTCTTACCATTCATAGCATAAAATCATAGAATCTATCTAACTTTCTTACCTCAGGTCCGAGCTAAGTACATTCACAACCTCTCAACGAGCCTATACCATAATCAAAACGACATTTCTTAGCTTCATAAAATTACTATTTTGCCCTTTCATACAACTCATGTGTGCATGAGCCATGCACACATAATAAGAGTTACACACAACATGCAATTATTCTTAATTACACATAAGGCCATAAAAGAATAATGCTTACTTTACCTACTTTGCATGCATGATCTTTCTATAAAAAAAAAACCACATGGTTGAATAATAGACATAATTTTGGACGTAAAAGTGGATTTGCATGTAACATGCATACGTGGGAACATTGCGTAATTGTGTCGTTTTAAAAACGATAATTCTACATATCTTACTTTTATCGTTTTAAAATTAATAGACTTATAACACGTTTTATTTTTCTTGAAATTTCTAGGTTGATTAAATTTATCAAAACATTATTTTATTTTATAAAATAATTTTATTTAGCTTAAAAAAAAAAAGTAAAATATGTGACAATTTCATTTATTATTCTCAAATTACAAAGAAATAACAAAAGCTTGGAATTTAATTAAAATACCTATGATTAATATGTTTCTTTAGAAAAATCAAATTTAATATTGATTAATTGTGTTACATAAATGATGTGAGAAAAATATATATTTAAGTGTGGGAAAAATATATTTTATTTAAATTATTTAAGACTTAGTTTTATGTAACATAAATCCATATGTGACAATTAAATAATCATTTTTAAACTTTTTACACCAAACTTTCAGCCACTATTTAATTTCTTTAAAAATCACAATAAATTGATTCTAAATATTTTTCTCAATCAATATAAAGAAAAATCATAACTTATCAAAATATGCATTCATACCATATTAAAATACCACTTTTAATATTACCATAATTTAGGGTATTAATTTTATTTCAAATACTCATCAAATTCATTTTATTGAAACACTTCACATTTTTTTTACAAAAAAATTCCAGCAACCATTTTTATCTTTAAAAATCACCATATTCAATTTAAAACCTCATATTTTTCTAAAAATACAATAAAAATTCTGTAGGTATTTATTTGAGTAAAATATCATTTTATTGTGACTTAAAATACCATTTTTAATTTCATAAAATTAACATAACATCAAGGACATTACTTATGCATGCAAATCATTTTTTTTATCAAACTTTTACCCAATTATTTACAAAAAAACAGCAAGCTTAATTTCTCATGAAATTCATCTTTTATCTCAAAAATTTCACATAAAATCATACATGTCCAAAATCTCATCATGCTCTTATTATATACATAATTATAAGAATATTACTAATATATTCACATGCAATCTTATAAAATCCAATTTTTCTATTCCATTGAATCTACACATGAAATCCAACAAAAACAATAACAATGACAATAACATACATCTTATCATATTTCTAAAATCATTATTATTTCAAAACATACAAGAAAATACACATGATTGAACTTTTTATCCCTAGGCCTAAACATTTAAGATCCACCATAAAATATCACAAAATTCCCATCTACCTTCACATCAAACCTAGTATGCATCTATCATCATTTTTTTGCAATTTTACATAAATCAATGATTTAAAATAACCATAGCAATATAAACATAAAATATAATCCTCATATAAACCCCATCAAATCCATTTTCTCAATTATTCCCATGAACCCTTTTGAAACAAAACATATTCCCTTAAAAATACCAATCATAATCACCAATCCTACAATAATCAAACCATTAACATCACCATCAACAACCTCAAAGATAAACCCATCAAAACCAATATATAGGCTAAGGAAAACCATTACCTCTCTTGATTGTTGAATCAAGAACACTCTAGCAAGAAAACCTTGTCACCTATAGAGGATTTCCAAACACCATACATCCAAAGAAAGAAACCACAAAATCATCTTTAGATTAGATAAGAGGAGAAGATACAAATGCACATATGTGAAACTAGTAGATGGATTCTTACCTAGGGTTCGAAACCCTCTTCTCCTTCTCTTTCTTTTCTTCTTCTTCCTTTCTTCTTCTTCTCTAGAAAAATATGGCAGCCACTACAACAAAAATGTTGTTTACCGGCGGAAATATTACCGGCGGAGATAGTCCGCCGGTAATAATAAGATCTTTACCGGCGGAAAACGAATTCCGCCGGTATTAATCTTATTTTTATTTTTTTTTAAATTATTTAATTATTACCGGCGGAAAATTTATTATTACCAGCGGACAACCCACCGGTAATAAGCAGAATTCATTACCGCGGCAAGTTTACCGCCAAATTATTATTTTCATTATTACCGGCGGTTTATTACCGGCAGGCTCCGCCGGTAATAATATTTCGATTATTACCGACGGATTATTACCGGCGGGTCCCGCCGGTAATAATAAATAAAATATAACCACTATTTTACTATTACCAGCGGAGTTATTATTGCCAGCGAGCTCCGTCAGCAATAATAATCTATATATGCGGACCATTCGTCTTCTCCGCGTCCGTTCGCCCAAATCTCCCAACAAAAAACCAGACAATTTTCTTAAGGATTTGCAGATTTTCTTGGACGAGAAGTTTATTTCTTCTGCCTTCCCTTCTGTCTAGGTATGCCTGGTAACCCGTTTGTCTAGGTCTGTTATGTTTTGTTTTCATTTACTTTAAGAATGTGTTTGTATGTGGAACTTAATGTTCTGTAGTTGAACTCTTTAATAGTTTATGGGTCTTGAACTTTAATTTTCTCAGTATATTTACAGTTTGTAGTGGTTTGTGGAATTTGAAGTGGTATCTATATATGAATCTGTTGCTACATCTGTGATTTTATTCTCAAATACTTGTCTTTGTGGCTTCTCTTAAGTACAGACAATATCTAATTACTAATTTGATTATAACTAATAACATATATATATTTTATTCTCAAAAATGTTGTTTTTTCTGATGGGATTGTTGTTTGAGTTATAATTTTTGTTCTTCTATGCATCGTCTTTTTATGTATTGGTTACTTACAGTATCCCTTTCGCTTTGGCATCCATATAATTTCGACCAAACTTCTGGTGCTAGCCAAGGTAAAATTTATTTTCTTAATTATATATATTGAATTTAATTATTCCATTAATTTATATCGAATATATATATGTATATATTTCAGGGCTTCATTGGGAGTACTGCATCTTGCATCTTGCTATTGTTGTACTGCAGGTAATTAATTTTCTATTTCATACATTTTTATTTTGTTCATTTAGTTTTAAAGAATATTAAAATATTGTTAGATATTATTAATGGATAATTTTTTATTATTGTTAAATTGTTATTATATTGTTAGAATGTTGTAATGTATTTTTGTTATAATTTAATTAAAATTATTTTAATATTGTGAAGTTTAGATTTTAATAAATTTGTTATTAATTATTAAAAAAATAGTTTAATGGTAGAGAAATAAAATATTAATAAATAATATAATAAATATTAAATTATAGAAAAAAGTTATTTTAATAACTTAGATAGTAATTGATATGAGAATAATTAAAAATTTATTTATTAACAAGTAAGTATTAAATAATATATATAAACAATTATTAAGTAATTATATAAAAGAGTAGTTATAGGATTAATTAAATAAAAATAATTTCAATTAATTACATATTAATTATTAAGTTTTTAGAATAGTTATAATTAAATATGTTAAATAACTAAATAAATAATTTATTAACTAATTAAGTAATTAATTTATTATTAATTAAATAATTAGGAAAGATTTGAATTAATAATATGATAAATAAATAATTAAATGAATATTAAATAAATAAATAATTAAGTATTAATTAAATAATTAATTTTTTAGTAAATGAATAATTAGATAATAGATAATTAATTAATTAAATAATTAAATAAATAATTAATTAATTAATTAAGTATAAATTTAATAATTAGTAAACATTAGATAATAATAATTTATTTAAATAAAGGAAAAATTAGATAATAATTAACTAATTAATTAAATAATAAGTAAACATTTAAATTAATAATATGATTAATAAATTGATAAATAAATAAATAAATAAATAATTAATTAAGTATTAATTAAATAATTAGTAAACATTAGATAATAATAATTTATTTAAATAAAGGAAAAATTAGATAACAATTAACTAATTAATTAAATAATAAGTAAACATTTAAATTAATAATATGATTAATAAATTGATAAATAAATAAATAAATAAATAATGAAGTATTAATTAAATAATTATTTTTTTAGTAAAGGAAAAATTAGATAATAGATAACTAATTAAATAAATAATTAATTAAATAATTAGTAAACATTAGATAATAAATATTTATTTAAATAAAGGAAAAATTAGATAATAATTAACTAATTAATTAAATAATAAGTAAACATTTAAATTAATAATATGATTAATAATTAAATAAATAAATAAACAATTAAGTATTGATTAAATAATTAATTTTTTAGTAAAGGAAAAATTAGATGATAGATAACTAATTAATTAAATAATTAATTATTTACTAAATAAATAAATAAATAAATAATTTTAGGATAAAATAGCATAAAATATTATGATAAAACATAAAATAGCATAAAATTATTAAATGTGTTATAATATAATATAAAATTATTAAATGTTTTATAATATAATATAACAATTATATTATAAAAGCATTATAAAGTAGCATAAAACTATTAAATGTTTTATAATATAATATAACAATTATAATTGTTTATATTATAAAACATTTTAAAGTAGTTTAAAACTATTAAATGTTTATAATAGACTATTATAAACATTTTATAACACTTTAAAATATAAGACTATTCGCATATGGTAAACTTATATATTTTTATAACACTTTAGATGGCGATCGACAAGACTTGGACGACATTGAGAAATCGTGCTTGTCGAGAATATTGGAACGGTCTACAAGCTTTATTGACGATGGCGTCGGAATATAAGGATTCCTCTGGTAGAATTAGGTGTCCGTGTGTTAGATGCATAAATAATAGGCTTGAAACTTTACCTATGGTGAAAGCACACGTATTCGATTGGGGTTTTCATCGAGGTTACGAGAAGTGGATATATCACGGTGAAGCGGAAGCAGATGTTGCCAATGTGGTGGACGCCAATGATGATGATGTTGATGAGATGATTCCAATGGTCGAAGACTTCCTTCTACCTACAACCGAAGAAGTAGAAAATAATCCTGCGGCGAGACAATTTTATGACGATCTGTTTGACGAGATTGAGGCTGAGTTATATCCTGGTTGTAATTGGATATCTTCTCTTAACTTTTTAGCAAAATTATTGCATTTGAAAGTTAGAGGCAAGATTCCCAATAAAATCTTCGATGAATTACTGAAATTACTAAAGCTTGCATTTCCGAAGGGAAATAAAATTCCATCAACGTACTACGAGGGTAAAAAAAGATTACAGAAATTAGGGTTAGGGTACGAGTCAATTCATGTATGTGAACATGATTGTTGTTTGTTTTACAAAGAGCATTCAACTAAAGAGACTTGTCATTTAGGAGCTTATTACGAAGGTTGTATAGTGAATGGTGTTCGATTTATGTCAACCAAACGAGATTTAAAGAGGAGCACTCAAAACAGTGGAGTATTTGTTGCTGGAACAGAAGATTTTAACTATTATGGAATACTTGAAGAAGTATTAAAGTTAACATTTATTGGCTCATATTCTGTGACATTGTTCAAGTGTAAGTGGTTTAATACAGATCCAAGATGGAAAAAAATAATTATAGAGAATAATATTACTAGTATAAACACTAGCGGGGAATGGTACAAGGATGACCCATATATACTTGCAAATCAAGCGAAGCAAGTATTTTATCTCGATGATTTACTTAGAGGAAATCAGTGGAAAGTTGTTGAGGGTGTAAACCATCGACAAATTTGGGACGTCGAGAACTGTGAAGCTAATTCAAACGTTGATGTGGTACATGATATTAGCTCATCAAATTTTGTGTTGACTGTGGATCTCGGCGAGTTGGTTATGCTACCTACTCAAAATTCGGTTGACATTAGTACAGTACAAAATTTAAATGTTAGTCAAGAGGATCACGAGTTAGGCGATGAAGAAGCAGATGAAGAATTAGATGAAGAAGATGATTTATTAATTGATTTTTGTGAAGATGATGTTAATGCTAATTTAGTTAATGATGAAAGTGATAGTGATTATTATTTTTATGTAATGATTACCTTTGTAACAAACACAAAAATTTGAATTTGATTTGTATTTTCCAATTTATGTTGATATTGATTTTGTTTAATGTTATTTCATTACTTAATTAAATTTGATGGTATTAAATCTTAAATTTGATTTCTATTCTTATTATTAAATCTTAAATATTTATGAATACAAGAGAAATGTCAGCTGATATAGTATCATATCACGGTGGAGATGGTGGTGGTCAAGACCCCACAGATCCTAGCAGAATACCCTCAACTTGCGAGTCAGGTTAATATCTAAATTTTAGTTATGTGATATATTTTAATCGTAATCTGTTTAAATGTTTAAGATTTACTAATATTTTTATTTTTATGTATTAAACAAATTAATAGATCGTCCTGCAAGAAGGAGGGGACGTGGCCCTGCCAGTAATATTAATATTGAAAAACGAAGGCGGGATGCTGGCAAACCACTTGAATTGCAACTTGATCCGGCGACAGACAAAGTGGTTGGTACTGAGCACCAAGATTTTGTTCGTCAATTGAGTACTGAAGTTACATTACTATTGCCGGGACATTATTTAGATTTTAAAGATGTTCCTCAGCAATATAAAGACCAGGTCATTCAAAAAATGAAGGTAAAAAATATATATATAATTTTTTTATATTATACATTTTAGTCTATAAAAATTTAAACTAACAATTTTTTTTTTAGTATTACTATAATATCGTTGGGCATCCAGAACCTGAAAGAGTTATGGGAACTCTGTATACGGAGATGGGCAAAAGATATTCAGAGAGAAAGAATATTAGGCATTCTCATTTCCAAAAATATTATTCTGGAAATCCGAATGATTTGGATAGTGCTCTCAATGCTATTCCTGACTTGTGCTCGAAGGAGAGCTGGAAAGAAATCGTCGATTTGTTTCTGAGCCCAAAGTTTATAGCGCGATCTACGCAGTACAAGAAAAATAGAAAGGAAATGAAGTATTTGTCGACGCAAGGCTCTAAATCAATGGCAGCGATTCGTAACGAATATGTAAGTAAAATACTTAACTTTATTTGATATTATTATATTATTAATTAAACTAACACTATTATTTTGTAGGATGAACCTGATGAGCATGCTATTGATGCTTGGAGAGATACTCATATAAAAAAAAATCTACGAAGACTCGGGTTAGCGAAACTTGCAAAGAACTACATGTAAGTTAAAGTTTTTTCTTTCTTTATTGATCTTAAATTATAGTAATATTGGTTTTTTAACATTTTCTTTTGGCATGAACAAATGACCCAAGAGATGGAGAGGCAAAATATTCAAAGTAGTCAGTCAGGTTCGGAATCTGCTTCTAGTGAAGGTTCTACTGCTAAATCAATACAGTATCAGGTTATGGATAAAGTCCTTGGCTCGAGGTCTGATTATCAAATAGGAGTGGGATACAGGCCTAGAGGCAAAGGGAAGAAATCAGCATCTAGCTCCACAAGTCGAAGTTCAAGCCAAACTCAGTCACAAGTTCCTACTAATGTGACTCCAGAGATGATGGGAGTTTTGGCTGAGATGTGGGTTAAGATGCGTGATAAGGTCGAGTCAGGAAATTTTCAGACTGATTCTTCCCTTCATGACCCACGCTATGAAAGTTTATTGCAACAGTTCTTACCTTCTCAACAACAAGGTAGTACATCCAATCAAAGCCCGGGGACGTCGTCGATGCCATAGCAACCACAACAAAATTCTCCAAACATATCTGGTGGTTCTTCTCAGTCGCCACTTTTTAATTATATGTTTGGATTTTCTTCCTAGTTTCCTCAGACACAACCTATGGGAAGTCAGTTTGGAGGATTACCGCAGCAGCAGCAACAGCAAAAACAACCTATGTACAGTCAATTTGGGCCGTTCATGCAGCAGCAGCCGGTATATCCTCATTATGGAGGATCGACACAACAGCCCGTTTATAATCAGCAATACTACACTTCTCCGAATCAACAACAGCAGCAGTCTCCTTTGATTCGCCCACAGCCTCGGCCATATTATCCTTCGCCGCCAGCACCACAGTCTCATGAAGGTTTGAGTCGAAGCACGAATGTTGAAGATTTTTTAAATGAAACTTTTGATGAAGACAATAATAATTAGTTTAGGTTTTATTATTAAATTTATTTTGAAAAGACAATTTTAGTATTTTAAAGTTGTATTTTTAATTTGGATATTAATTTAAATAATATTGATTTTATTTCTAAATTTTTTTAATTATAAGTTTAGTAATTTAATATTAATAATATATAATTTATAAAAATTAATTATTTTTTTAAATATGTTTTACAATTACCGGCGGATTATTACCGGCGGAAACTGGTAATAATGTGTCAGACGTGAATTCTGACCAAATTATTACCAGCGGGCCTCGCCGGTAATAATATTATTATCGGGGGGAGGCTAGTTCTGCCTGTAATAACGACTTTTACCGACCGATTTTTACCGGCGGAGACCGCCGGTAAAAGTATTGCCGGCGGCTTTCCTGACTATTGCCGGCGGTTTTCTCCGCCGGTAATAGCTGGTTTTCTTGTAGTGAGCCTTCCTTTCTCTCTCTCTAGCTCGCCTCCCTCTCTCTCTACCCTCTCTAGATGGATGGCTGTGGTATAGAGAAGAGATGAGCAAAAATGCTCTCTAGGGTTCTAAGGTTTCATTTATAGTGTCTAGGTTTTTATTTTTCTAAAATAATAAAAGTTAATTTCTTATAAATTTATTTAATTCTAAAATCTAATTAATTAAATAAATACATTTTTATTTACCCAAAAAGGCAGCTGCAATTGTCCACCCCCCTTTCCTTCCATGGATTTCTACACTAATAAGGAAAATGTGATTTTCGTAGCTCTAAGGTCCTGTGACATGGGGCTGGGTTTTGACCTGTTTTAGTTGCGTTTTAGGAAAAGTTCTATTTCATAAAAAATGTAGATAATTTCATTAGCTTTCTATCAGTACCAGTTATGTGTAAATCAGATATCTACAGCCCATGTAATACCCATTTTACTGAGGCTGGGTCTAAGGTTACGGGAATTCGAAAATGACAACTCTATCCTTTCTCCTCACCATTTGTTTCCCAATATTTTTCTTGTGTGAACACAAGCCTCTTTATTTCCCTTTCTTTTTATTTTCTTTTTAAATCCCTTAATTAAATAAAAATAAATAAACCAATAAAAGGAAATTAATGTGTAGAAAACTATTGCATGCACACCATGCAATCATGCACATGCACATACTCAATCACTAGGGTGCATCATTACCTACCATGCACCTTAGTGCATTCAACCAAATCTCATATAATCACATTTTAAAATAAAAATAAATATATATCATTTAACAAGTAATTTCACAAAAATATTCTACAAACAATTCTAACAATTAAATAAAATAACAAACAATCAAATAAAACAAACAACAACTAATAAAATAAACAATATTTAAATAAAACAATTTATCACACTTAACACTTAAATAAAATAAAACACAAAAATTTTAATAAACTAAAAAAAAAAAAAAAATTGGTGCACTACATCAGCGAATGGTTAGAACCCGAGCAAGTGCTCAGATAAGTTATTCCTGGATAGTAGCTGTGAATATTGGCCATTCAGTGAGAGTGCCTAGAGATACTAGGGGTTGCCGAGTTTGAGTGAGGCTGAACACCCTAGGGGAAACTACCAGCACCACCGATTAATATAGAAGTCTCTGTAAACCCGTATAACTTCGATTACACTCTTGGATAAGTAGTGATGCCCTAGGTAACTTGATGGTTACCATTGTGAGGGATTTACTCTTGGATAAGTAGTGATGCCCTAGGTAACACGATAATTACCCTTGATGCAGATATTTATTGGCTAGATCTCATTGTTGAGACTCGGTTCTCTCTTACAGATTAGCATTTATGCTGGAGGGTGTGTTATGCCCGAATTGTTGGAAATTGTTGAGCGTTGGTCTCAAATTATATTGTTATATATTATATTTGCTTGCTCTGGGATTTTCTAAGTGTAGGAATTTATTTGTTTATATAAAATAATTTGTCATTGGTTATCAGACATGACCATAAGTTTGCCAAGATACCTTTGTGTTCTTGAAATGGATTGTGTAGGGTCCGGATGGATCCGGAACCCTAATTCTCTGCATGCTTTTGTTTTAAAGTTGAACTTACTAAGCGTTTTCGCTTACCTAGTTATTTCCTGTTGTAGGTAAGAACAAGGGCAGAGCAGTGAGTGCTGGAGCCTACCTTGCGAATGTACATGTGGACCGACCTTTTGGGAAGCCATTTTATTTTAGAAATGTTTATTTTCATAAACTAGGCTCATTTTACTATTCATAAAATATGTTTGTAATAAATGTTAAGTATGACCATTCGACTTTTAAAAAAATATATTATACGGGTTTTTGAGACATTTTGTTAAATGAAAATATTTATATTTCTACATTATAGAGTCTTGAAAATATGGGTCGTTACACTCAGAGCCTTTGGTAATCTTTGTTTTCATGCATGAACATGTTAAAAATTGAATTATTTGATGTGTTGAGTAATTGGATGGATTTCATGATTTTATGACGAATATTGAATTCTATGTGATTATTAGCAATTTTAGGTTATTTTGTTGTGTTTTCTATGCCATTAATTTTTATATATGCTTTATTTTGTATCAAACATGGTAAAAATTTAATTAGAAAACATTTTTGGTTTGAAAAATTGCACAAAAAAATTTGCCTGGCTGCCCACACACTTGCGCGCACACCGTTGACAAACACCCCACCACGCGTTGCACACCTACAGTCGAGCACACAATATGCAGTACCCAAAACAGGTACTGTTCATCCCAAATTTAATAAAAAAAATTTGAAAATAAAAATTTGAAATTGATTATTTATAATCAATGCCAAAAAATATCAACTTTATTTTATCTTTTAAAAATATTTTAAAAATAAGATATTTTTGTTGTTTGAGATTTAAATAATTAGATATTTTATAAAGATTCAAATTCAAATTTAAAAATAGACTAACAACTTAATTTTAAATCTTTTAATATATTAAAATATTAGAATTAAGATATCATATTTTAAAGATATTTTCTTTTAAATACTTGATATTTTTATTTAATCTTTATTTGAAAATATTAATATCTGTTTATTCTAAAGTTTTTAATATTTAAATTATTTGAAATTTGTTAGTTAGATATTTTTATGGATATTTAAATTTGATTAACTGTTTTGATATATTTTAGGTTTGTTATAACTATAAATATATATATATATATATTTTTAATGGTTAAAATATTTGCTTATAGTTGTAAAAACACAAGATGTTTTTTGAAAAACTGTTAAGATATTAATTTTAAAATTTAAAATTTGTTAGATTTTTTAAAATATCACGTTTTTTCAAACCAATTATCAAAATATTTTTTTAATGCGATTTAAATTAACTTTGGTTAATTGTTGATAAATCCTAATTAAATTAAATTAAATTAATATTTTTCAAATTAACCTAAACCAACTTGATTGTTGATAAATGAAATTCAAATTAACTATTTTTAATTGTTGATAAATTTAATTTAAAATGACTTGTTGTTTTGTAAAAATTTAATTAATTCACATTTTTGATAAATTCTAGATAACTAATTGTGATATTTTTTGCAAATAAAATAAATTGTGGTATTTTTGCACAAATTCATAAACTTGCCCATATAGTAACATGATTAGGCTCATCCAAATATAACATGTTTGTTTGCACTATATGTGGTATTTTTGCAATTGGGCTTAGAAGCATATAGTAACCCATATGTTTGCTAGATATATGGTTTTTGCCAAATAAAATATTCATAAAATGATGAGTTTTATTTGGGCCGAGTAGAAAATGTAAAGTTTAAATTCCTCTCTTGTAGGTGGTTCCACTTGTGAAGACCCATTTGCTTGGCATGACCATAGTGGGCCTAATCAATTAATAAAACGAATGTTTAAATTCCTGTCTTTTGGACCTTGTATGGAAGTATGGAGGCCTTTGTAGTGAGAACGACATACTGGACTCAGCCCTCCTCCATACAAACCCAATTGTTAAGACTCATTTTATTGAGTTGGACTTAATTGTATAGGTTTATTATAATAGTTAAACCTAAATATTGATTAGCAACAAATTAATTCTAATTTAATTGAATATGTTTCAATGTGACACTTTATAATTAATAGAAGATTATAGGTCTTTAGTTTTAAAATTTTAATTTTTTTTAATTTTTTGGAGAACCATAGTCATTAATTTTCGAAAATAAATAAATAATAAAAATACTATTTTTTAATTTTACAATGAGCTTATTTTAAGAATTATATTCGATCTCCACCGTTGGTTTAACAAGGTCAATAACTTAATGGGGCCTCGAGACACTTTGATTTGTCCCCCTACGGAAGGTGTTCATTAGTTATTTTGACAATGTTAGATTTCGAAAGATAGATAATTATAGGTCAAATTCTACTAGACTCACCTCTACGGTGACTACTAGGACTAAATCTATTGATTATCGAAACCGTGGGTCTAGCTCATTAAATAAGAGATTTTGTTTTCTTATTTTGATCAAATAGTAGGTTGTTAATAATGGTGTCCATTATTAAATAAGTTTACCACTTTATTTAGCTAATGGTATTTTTTACTCTCACCAACCGGGACAATGATATCATAGATTAGTTAGAAACCTAAAGAATAAAGATATGATTATTTTTGTATTATTTCTCATATCTTACATATTTTTTGTATATGTTGTGCTATTTCTTGAATTTTGTGTGAATAGAAGTTTTATTGAGCAAATGTGATTGATTTCTATTTTATTGATAACCAGTAGTTTTATGTATGGTTGTGTCTCTCCCATCCTTTCTCAACTCTCTATGGGGAAACTCACTGGAGAAAACTTCCTTAAATGGAAGCAGAATATCAACATAGTGTTGATTGGTGACAACTCCGAGTTCGTCATGACTGAGGAATCCCTAGAAGTTACAGCCGAAGGAGCTAACAAGTATGTCAGGGATAAGTATGAGCGTTGGAAGGCGGCTAACAACAAGGCGTGGACAAAGATGGAGAATGTCGAGACGACCTACGAAATCATGGATCAGCTCCAAGACATGTTTGGTGCCAAGTCAGCGTAGACTCGTTTTGAGGCCACCAAGAAATATGCCAAATCTCGGATGGCACCTTCTCAACATGTCTATGATGATCTGATCAAAATGACAAACTACTTTCAGGAAGTTGAACTGCATGGAGCAACAATAGATGAGGATACTCAAGTTGGCTTAATCCTCAACAGTCTCTCTCTAGCTTTCCTGCCGTTCACCACCAACTATGTGTTGAATGAACTCAACTATGGTTTGATGCAGCTCATGAACGAGCTTCAGACTTTTGAGTCTATCATGGTTGGACCAAGTAAGGGAGGAGAAAAGAAGACAACTACTACTACTGTTGCTGATCCAGCTAAGGCTGAAGCTAACCAAGCTTCATCTTCGAAAGTTGGAAACAAGAGGAAAGGTGGACAAAACAACAATCCCAAGCCTGCAAAGGCTACAAAGACGAGTGCATAACCAAATGCACAGACGCCTAAAGGGAAGAACAAGAAAAACAAGAACGGTAAAGGTAAGTGTTTTCATTGCAAGAGAAGGGGCATTGGAAACATGATTGCCCCAAGTTTCTAGCAGCTAAAAACAAAGGTAATGATAATAGTTCATCTATCTTAGAAACATGTGTTTTAGAGAATGATAAATCCATTTGGATTATTGATTCTAGATCTACTAACCATGTTTGTAATTCTTTACAGCTTCTTGAATCGTGGGAGGAAGTGGACGAAGACAGCTTAAAGCTTAGAGTTGGGAATGGAGCATTCGTTGTAGTCAAAGCTAGAGGAAGAGCTCGTCTGAAGTTCGGAAATAAATTTTTAATTTTAAATGATGTCTTTTTTATTCTGGATTTTAGTAGAAATTTAATTTTAGTTTCCATGTTGCAATTAGAACAATTTTTTATGACTTTCACAAGTTTTAAAATATCTTTTTCTTACAATGGATCACAATTTTGTATTGCATGTTTGGGAAACGGGCTTTATATTCTGCGACCTAATGAATCCTTCGCTCTTAACAATGATTTATTCAAAGTAGCTAAACCTAGGACCAATAAACGTCAATAGACCGAAAATGATAACATGGCATATTTATGGCATTTGAGACTAGGTCACATTGGCTATGATATAATTCAAAGACTTACAAAGGAAGGGTCTACGAGGGAACTCACCTTAGGTGAATTACCTGACTGTGAATCTTGTCTAGAAGGAAAATTGACCAAGCGTCCATTCTCTACAAAGGGTGATAGAGCCAAAGAACCACTTGGACTTGTGCATTCAGATGTTTGTGGACCTTTGAATGTACAAGCCAGGGGTGGGGTGATTTTGAGTATTTCATCACTTTCATTGATGATTACTCTAGATAGTCATGTCTTTACCTAATGCATAGGAAATCAGAAACATTTTCAAAGTTTCAGGAATTCCTAGCAAAGGCTAAAAACCAATTAGGTAAAACGTTAAAGATCTTGCGATCTGATAGGGGTGGAGAATATTTTGGATATGTAGTTCCAAGATTATTTAACTGAACTTGGGATATTATCACAACTTATTGCCCCGGGTACTCCGCAATAAAATGGTGTAGCAGAATGTCGGAACAGAACTTTATTGGAAATGGTTAGATGCATGCTTAGTTACTCAACTCTACCAACTTCATTCTGGGGACATGAAATTGAAACCACGAATGACATTCTCAATGTCATGTTGTCCAAATAAATCCCCACAATACCTTTAGAACGCTGTAATGGTCGTGAACCTAGTTTACGCCATTATAGAATATGGGGGTGTCTCGCCCACGTCTTGAGGAAAAAGGAAGGAAAGCTAGAACCGCAAACTGAAGTTTGCATGTTTGTTGGCTATCCTAAAGGTACTAGGGGTGGAATTTTCTATAGTCATTCAGAAAAGAAAGTATTTACTTCTACGAATGCTACTTTATATGGAAAATGACTATGTCCAAAACTTCAAACCACACAGCAAAGTAGTTTTAGAGGAGATGGTTGAAGAATTGACTCCAACTAATGTTCCATCATCATCAACGCAAGTTGATGATGAAATTCCCACTCTTCATGTCCAACTGACGCAAGTCAATTTAAATGAAGAAAGTACCATTGATCTTGAGCAAACAGTCACAAAGCCTCATCGTAGTGGGAGGGTTTCTAGGAACCTAGTTCGCTATGGTGTGGATGGTGAAACCAATATGGTTGTTGGTGACACTAGTGATGATGATCATTTGTATTTCAAACAGGCAATGGCTAGCCCTGAAAAGGAACTATGGCTCGAAGCCATGAAACAGGAAATGGAGTCCATGTACTCAAATTCCGTCTGGATCTTGTGGAAGCACCTAGTGACTTTTGGGCCATTAGGTGCAAGTGGATCTACAAGAAGAAATGAGGTGTTGATGGAAATATCGAGACTTATAAAGCTCGATTAGTGGCAAAGGGTTATACCCAAAGATAAGGTGTGGACTATGAGGAAATTTTTAGTCCGATAGCCATGCTCAAGTCCATTCGCATCCTCTTATCCATAGCAGCCGCTCTTGACTATGAGATCGAGAAAAATGGACGCCAAGAAAGCTTTTCTTAATGGAAAGCCTGACGAAGTCATTTATATAGATTAGCCAGAAGGATTAAAATTAGTTGGACAAGAAAGAAAAGTTTGCAAGTTGAATAGGTCTATTTATGGACTTAAGCAAGCTTCTCGTTGCTGGAACCTTAGGTTTGATGAAATAATCAAAACTTATGGCTTTGAACAAAATATTGATGAGCCTTGGGTTTACCAACTGAAGGCAAATCAAATAGGTGCATTCTTGGTTCTTTATGTAGATGATATCTTACTCATTGGAAACAATGTTAAGAAATTATTAGATGTGAAGAATTGGTTGAACACTCAATTCCAGATAAAGGATTTGGGTGAAGCAAGTTATGTTTTAGGTATTCAGATCATCAGGGATAGAAACAATAGACTCTTATGGCATGTTTACTTAGAGGGAATGGGAATCACTTAAATGGTAACCATTTCCATTCAAGTGTTTACTAAATTTTAGGAATGGGAAAGACTAGTAGAACCCACATAAATTTAGGAGAAAAGAAAAAGAAAGGTTCTCCCCTCATCTCCTTAATGAATGAGATTACACTGAAAACGTATTTTGATTTTTGATTTTTTATATTTAAAAATTAATAGACAATTCTACCCTATAAATATCAGTCTAATTTGTCTAACGTAAGCATCATTTTTTTCTCTTCTTATCGTTTTTCTTCTGACTTTTTCTCTTCTTCATTATTGTTATTGTGCTTTCATCATTTTTTTTTCTCTTCTTATTTTTCTTCTTGACTTCTGTTTACACAATCAAATCTACACTTTATTTCCATTGTGGTTATTCCAGACGCGCACTTCACCTTCAGGTAACATATTATATATATATATATTTTAATTCTTTTAAATTAAAGATATGTTATGTTATCGTATAGATTTGTGTTTGTGTTTTTCACTTTAGTTGTAATTAATCTTCTTGCATCTTGTGTTATGATACATATATGGATAGTTTCATTTCCAACATGTTAACCCAGGTATAATTATTTACACATATATAGATAGTGAACATTAAATTCTATGAATCTTTTTTCATTATCGACTTTCCAAAATAATACATGATAGAAGTAAATTTAAATGATGTTAATCAAAACTAATTTACTCCATTTTTTATATAAAAAATAAAATAGAAAAAAAATCGACATATGGATATTCAAACAGATATTTAAGAATTTGAATTTGAAAACTTATTATTTTCATTATTAATGCTATTGTGATTATTATTATTTAGGATAAATATTTTATTGAAAATTTAAATAAAGATGCATCTATAACTAGAATGCAAGAAAATCTCAACTAATAATGAGTATTGTTTTGAATAAATTTAAAATAAAATTTTGGTAGGCACGTTATTTTAGAACTAATATATATATATATAATAATGATCACGTTATTCTATTGTTTTTATACTTTATTCATTATTTTTCTATTGTTATTTGCATTGTGTTTAAGAGAGATTTTTCCTTATTTATAATTTATTAATTTTTTTTCTCAATACTTTTGTTTTATACTGGTTGTTGACGCCGTTTTTCGTCAACAGATAAAAGAAGAGCACAAAAACAATGAATAACGATGGCCAAACGAAACAAACAAATCAAGCACACAGTTTTTTACGTGGTTCAGCAGTTAAATCTGCCTAGTCCACGAGTCTCTATTATTAATCTTAAGATTATCTCTGAAAAATTCTTTAGCATGAATTCTCCAGAGTTTTCTCTCAAGGATCAGAATTTCGGTCCATTACAATGGCACATGGCTTCTTTATTTATAGAGAAGGATGCAGAATACTATCCCACATATTTTGGGTAGTTACTCTTTTGTGAATAAAATAAATGGCTTTAAATGCCTTTAATCAGATAAAAAAGGAAACGTCCCTGAAGACCAGGAAACACATAACTAACTAAATAATATCCCACGATTCTTGGGGATTTACATCAATAAATGAGGATTACATCTCATGTTTACAATACTTGTAGATATTCAAGGTGGTTATAGCATATCTCCAAGGCTTTAGCATCTCAGGTTTCACGTCATTGTGCGAGCCACTGACATCTCCTGAGCTAACATTGCTTTCGAGATAGTACATCGAGCTCAAGACCCCTGCTCCGAAGTTGTTCCTGAAGATGAGGGTGTTCTCAGAGCTACCTTTCGAGATTGAGATCATTTCGAGGTCACCTCATTCGAGATCATACATCGTACTTCTCAGACTCGATATACCATCCTGGAGCATACCCCAATCCTTGCGAGGCCATTTGTTGCGAACTCAGCTTTCGAGGTCACATTCACTATGGCTCGAAATCTGGGTATAACATCTTGCCCCCTCAAAAGTATTTGTTCGAATCCTAAGAGAAGGAGACTTTTGAACTACCTTTTCTGGGAACCGTACCGTCATACACTTTCGAAAATGGTCACGTGTCAGCTGGGTATTGCTCACTTTAGGTACTTGAGTACCTTGGGAACACGCCCACGATCGTCCGTCTGACAACTTTTCGGCGCCTTCTTGTCATTGATCCCCATCCGTTCGATCTAGTGAGAATTTCACTCCACGCTCCTGATTAATTCCATTTTCCCACCTATATATACAAGACCCCCCTCTTCGTCTTCTTCTTCACGTTTGTTCATCGTAAGCAAGAAAAGAAAAACAACCAGAGAACAAGAGACTCTCCTAAAAAGCTTCTGTCCCGCGCATGTTTTCTCGACCCAAGAAACAAAGAAATCCTGGTCTGTTCGAGTCAGTGAGTTCTTTCTTGCAACCTCTTCTCCAATCGACGATTTCGCTGCAATCACCATCACTGTGTAAGTATGCCATTTTTGTTGTTTTTTTTTTATACTGTTTTGGCTGTGTATGCTAGTTTACGTTCTTAGCATAATAAGATAGGGGGTTTCGTTTCGATAGGCTTTCAAGTTTCCCAGACTTCCCCTGCTGGATTTCGCATCACTGGTTTATATCCAGTTTTAACGTTTGAGCGAAGTTTCAACTTTCTGGGTTTTGAAAATTTTAGGCCATGTTTCTTGTACATTAAGTTTTCGGGTAAGAACCCTTGTCCTTGACAAATGCACGAAACCCAAGAATGCCCTTCCTGGCTAACCGCCACCTTTCTTTCCCTTGAATTTCGGGATTTTCAAAAGATCATCCACGCTCCTTTTCTTTCCTGTGGAACACACGCTCTGACTCTTTAGTAAGGGTCTCAATATTTAATTTTTTGTTCCTAAATCCCCGAGCTCATACCATCGAGCTCGAAACTCTTGCATGCATGGCCCTCACCATTTTTTCTTTCTCGCTAGATGTCACAGAATCTGGAAAGACGGTGGGGGTCGTTGCTGGCAATCCCTTACGAGCCTAAATCTCCGAGCCCAGAATCGCTGTTCGCCCGGAATCAGCGTCGGATAAAAGAATACGAGCTTGCGCGCGAGCAAGAGGACATTCGAGCCCACTATCGCCGTCAGATAGACGAGGTCATTGAAAAGAAGAGAAGAGTTCTTCGGGAGGCCATCTATCCAGAGCCCAACCCAGGACCTAGGCCAATCCCCCTCGACCCTGCGTTAAAAGTCACGGTTGCATATCATCCGGGGGAACTCCAATTTTCTTTAATGGCGGAGCCTTCGTCTTCGCAGCCTAGGAGGGAGATGTTCGAAGCCGAGTTCTACCAGAGATCGGTTACCACCACCGACCAAATAACTGACATCTTGGCCCTCCATGGCCTTAGTTCGTTGGACACCCTGAAGTGTCGAGCTCCGGCTAGTCATGAACGGAGCTGTTTCGCCCCTGGGGGCCACGATGCCAGTGTGAAATACGCGGCCTGGAGCCAGGAACATATAAGGGCGGGAGCTCTGCTTCCCTTGAAGTCCTTTTTCAGAGACTTCATTGATTTCATTGGGTTGGCTCCTTTCCAACTCAACACCAATTCGTACAGGGTGCTGTCTGCCCTGAGGTCCTTGTATCACGAGCTGCAGTGGAAAGGACCTTCACCTCAAGAGATTTTATATCTCTTTTGTTTGAAAAGTAACCCCTCCCGAGCTCGGGGAGGGGATGGTTTTTACTACCTCTCGAGCTATCCCAAAGAGACGAAGATTTTTGAAGATCTTCCCAACCACCCTCCTGACTCCAAAAAGGCTTTTTTCTGGACAGACGGTCTGTCCCCGTCTCGACATCGTTCGTTCAGGCGGATTTGTAAGTACTCTTGTTACCCTTTTTTTTTTGAGCTCGGAATTTTAGCCCTTAAGACCATACTTAGCCGAAATGTGTTTCGCCTTTCAGCTAATTTTCAGCGTCCCTCCCCCTCCAAGACAATGAGGGAACACAGAGAGGCCTTGCTCCGACTTCCTTATGGCAGGAGGTCTCTCTCGTATCTTCTTCACGAGGACTAGCTCTGAGCCTGTGGGTTGTTGGGAGAAGGCCAGTCAACCTCTGACTGGTCTAACAAAAAATATGAACATTGGGAGGAGGTGCCACAGCCCACCAGCACCCTTCTTCCGAGGAGAGAAAAGAGGGCATCTCTCCCAGTTCGCTTGAGGAGTCCGCGATCTGAGAATGAAGCCAACGACGAAGCCTCGAGCTCGGACTCAGATGAAGGTAAAACCCTTCCTACTTCGAGAATGTGGTCCCCCACTTTGCTAAAACACAGGCCCAATAGGTTAGTCTCGTACCCACAGGATAGATACCACTTCTACATATGGAGTTGAGTAGACGACTGTGTCCATAGGTTTGATAGTGGGCTCGGGAAATACGACACTATGTACACCACGGACGAGGTATGGAATGGGATAGCTGTGCAGTATGGGACCAATGATTATAGGGACCTCTCGAGGTTATCACCAACTTATAGGGAAGGCACTCCCCCCGCCTCTTCTGAAGACGGGGGGATTTCATGGTCCCCAAGCTCGAGCTCGGGGGAAAGTTCCAGTTAGGTTTTTTCTACCATCACTCTATACGTCTGTGATACTGAAGTAACTTGTACACCTCTTTTACTGACTCACTGTGTTGACTTGTGCAGGCGAGATGGACTCCGACCTTGACACCCTTATTGACAATGCGGGTGCCAAGAGGAGCAAACGCCCCATGGCAGGGGCACTGAAAACCAGCCAGCTGGGGAAAGGCTCCAAGAGATCTAAGAAAATGCCTCCTCCTCCCCCGCCGGCTTCGAGCTCTGCTGCTGCGTCGACTGGCCAGACTAGCGCCCCCACGACGATGCCATCCTTGCAGGCCGTCGTCTCTGCAGTGGCACCGGCCTCGCTGGCTGGTACCCCTGTCGTGGTTGAGTCCCAAACTCCTGTGGTGGGTCAAACATCTTCTGCTCAGCTCGCCAAGAGACCTTCTGCTTCTCGAGCTCAGAAGCTAACCATCTCCACCCATATGGACTCATATGTGGTGGATAACGCTGCCGGACCTCATGGATCTACGCTGATTTCTGATGTCATGTCCCGGATCGGCCAGAGCTACGGCAGTTTCGAAGCTCCCCAGTGGCAGTGCCTAACTGGCACCCGAGACCGCACTGTTCTCTACGAGAAGAGTATCGAGCACACCGCTGCAGTAAGTATTTTTCCATATTTCTTTCGCTTATATCCATGCTGTCTTGAGGCTAATGGTGGTTTCTTCCTTTTTTCAGGCTCTTGCCTTCACGGCCCAGCTCAACTACGAGCTTAATAACGAGATCCATTCGAGCAGGACTCATGCCCAAGAGGCGAAGGACCTCCACCTTAGAGCGAACGATGATCTGAAGGCGGCGAATGCTAAGCTCGATGCAGTGGTTAAGGAGCGTGAGGATATGGCCAAGGAGCTCGGAAAGTTGAAAACTGAACTCGAGGAGCAAAAGAAAGATAACACTCAACTTCGGGAGACCAATAAGAAGCTCGAGGAGGACAAGACCGCCACCTTCGACCTTATAGAGGATGTCAAAGCTCGCCTTACTGCCGAGTACAAAGACAAGAAGGAAAAGGCGGTCGACTCAACCATGTACCGGATGTGGGCTTATAACGAAGAGCTGGACACCAGCTTTTTGGGTCCCCACGAGGCGCCGTTTCTTGAACGATGGAATGATCGGCTCGAGAAGGAAGAGGCTGAACGGCTTAAGAAGGAGAAGGCTGAGCAGCTCGAGAAGGAAAAGGCTGCTCCGGGCACCGTTTCGGAGGAAGCTCAGGAGGATAGTCATGCTATTCGTCCTGAGGGGTCCGGTGCCACTGATGCTGAGAAGGCCAAGGAGACTCTTCTTCTTTGAATCTGGCCTCGGGGAGATCAGTTATCGGGGCTGCGTCCCCTAATTTCTGTAATTATTTTAATTTATGCCCACGAGGCTGATACAACTCCCTTTACTATTCTTTTATATGCTTTACATTTCTTGGCTCGAAATATTTTGCACATTTTTATATTGATGAACCGGTTATGTTTATTTATTCATACAAACATAGTTTGGATTTTAGGCTCGAAATTCGATGCATTCATGCATAGTTTATTCGAATTATCCGCTTCCGACCTCGTTACTTATCAAGGTCGGATATTAATTTAACCATGAACTCAAGAGTACTTGTATGGTGTGTAATATGAATGATCTGGTTATATCTTTTTTTTTTTGTTTAGTCACTTTTCCTCATCCTCAGTTTTTGTTCCGAGGTTAAGAGTTCGAAACTATTTTTCTTTAAGATATTCCAGCCCCGATCTCGACTTATCTTGAAATAGGTTTAGGTTCCTACTTATCATCGATTAATTTTTTGGCTGGTTTGTTCCAGACTTGTTAAGTTTGCACATCTAGTTAACTCCAAACGTTTTAGGTTTTTGGTAGTTCGGTCATGTCCGAACTATCTAAGCTCGCGTACTTGGTTATCTCCAAATACTTTTTGATAAGTCGGTTATGTCCGAACTATCTAAGCTCGCGTACTTGGTTACATCCAAATACTTTATGTTTTTGATAACTCGGTTAAGTCCAAACTACCTAAGATTGCGTACTTGGTCATATCCAAATACTTTATGTTTTTGATAATTCGGTTAAGTCCGAACTATCTAAGATCGCGTACTTGGTTACATCCAAATACTTTATATATATTTTTTATTTTTTAAGCTGGTGGTATGTATACCAATGATGCCCTCTTAATATCCTATGAGTGTGACCATAGGTTATTAAATTAAGAGAGATTGCAAAAATAAAAATAAATTACATGTGAAACAAAGTAGACCCTTTATTTGATGAAATTCAAAAACAAACTAAATACAGATAGAAAATCATGGTTACAAGCGACACTTTCTACACTATTGATAATATGGTCTAAAGTGTTCGCCATTCCATGCTCGAGGTATCAGGCTCCCATCTAATCTCGCAAGTTTGTATACGCCAGGTCGGATGACTGACTCTATCTGGTATGGTCCTTCCCAGTTCGGCCCGAGCACCCCAGCTGCTGGATCTCGGGTTGCTAAGAATACTCGTCTTAAAATCAGGTCTCCCACTCCGAACTTTCGATCTTGAACCCTCTTATTGAAATATCTCGTGGTTTGTTGCTGGTAAGCAGCATTTCTCAGCTGAGCCTCTTCTCTTTTTTCTTCGATCAAGTCTAGGGTTTCTTCGAGCTGAGTATGATTGGAACTTTGATCGTAAATCTGAGTTCGGATCGTCGGAATTTCGACCTCGATGGGCAACACCGCCTCGCAGCCGTACGCTAGAGAGAACGGAGTATGTCCTGTTGATGTCCGAGCTGTAGTCCTATATCCCCAAAGGACTTGAGGAAATTCCTCGGGCCATCGTCCCTTTGCCTCTTCTAACTTTTTCTTTAGAGAGCTCTTGAGAGTTTTGTTAACGGCTTCGACCTGACCATTCGCTTGAGGGTGAGCCACTGATGAAAAACTCTTTATTATACTGTTCTTGTTACAAAAGTTGGTGAATAAGTCGCAATCGAACTGGGTTCCGTTATCAGATACAATCTTTCTTGGTACTCCATATCGGCATACGATGTTCTTTACCACGAAATCAAGGATCTTTTTCGAAGTTATGGTTGCCAATGGTTCAGCCTCTGTCCATTTCGTGAAGTAATCAATGGCGACCACAACATATTTGACTCCGCCTTTGCCAGTTGGGAGTGAGCCTATGAGGTCGATGCCCCATACCGTGAAAGGCCATGGGGATGTCAACATGGTCAGTTCGGAAGGTGGAGCTCGGGGTATCATGGCGAATCTCTGGCATTTGTCGCACTTTTTCACGTACTCGAAGGAGTCCGTTTTAATGGTTGGCCAGAAATATCCTTGGCGTATAATCTTCTTGGATAGGCTATGCCCCCCGGTATGGTCTCCGCAGAACCCTTCATGAATTTCTTCAATGATCTTCTTAGCCTCGGGAGGAGTTACACATCTAAGCAGCGGCATGGAGTACCCTCTTCTGTATAACTTTCCATCCAGAATGGTGTAACGAGGAAGTTGATACATCAACCTTCGAGCTTGATTTCGATCTCTTGGAAGAATTCCATTTTCAAGATAATCAACTATCGGGCTCATCCAGGTTGGTTCTGTTTCAATCATACACACATCTTCCTCGTCTGGCTCAGTAATGCTGGGTGCTGATAGGTGCTCTACGGGTATAACATTCAGCTCTTCATTTTCGGCGGAAGTGGCGAGCCGAGCTAAGGCATCTGCATTTGAGTTTTGTTCTCGGGGAACCTGTTCGATTGCATAAAACTCGAAATACTCCAATGCGGATTTTTCCTTCTCCAGATAAGCTGCCATTCTTGTGCCACGAGCCTGGTACTCTCCCAAGATTTGATTAACCACGAGCTGGGAGTCGCTGTAGCAATGTATAGCTTTGGCCTTGAGCTCTTTTGCTATTCGTAGTCCCGCAAGTAGAGCCTCGTACTCAGCCTCATTATTAGATGCTTTAAAGCCAAATCTTAAAGCAGAGTGAAATTTGCTCCCTGCAGGAGTGATCAGAATAACTCCTGCCCCCGCTCCATTTTCATTTGACGAGCCATCGACGTAAAGTTTCCACAGCTCGTGGGCCGTGGTTATTACCTCGTCGTCGGCTATACCAGTGCACTCCACTATGAAGTCTGCCAAGGCTTGTGCCTTAATGGTCGTTCTTGGATGGTAAGTGATCTCGAACTGTCCGAGCTCAACAACCCATTTAAGGAGCCGACCTGACGCCTCTGGTTTAGACAGGACTTGCCTAAGTGGTTGATCTGTCAGTACATGGATGGGATGTGCCTGAAAGTAGGGGCGGAGCTTGCGAGATGAGTGGATTAGGCTGAGGGCAAGCTTCTCCATCAATGGATATCTTGACTCTGCCCCCAGTAATCTTTTACTGATGTAATAGATGGGTTTCTGCATCCTCTCTTCCTCCCGAACGAGCACCGCGCTTATCGCGTGTTCGGTGGTTGAGAGGTACAGGAACAAAACTTCTCCCGTCTCAGGCTTCGAGAGGATAGGTGGTTCGGCTAAGTGCTTTTTGAGCTCCTGAAAGGCCAGCTCGCACTCCTCTGTCCATTCAAACTTCTTACTTCCTTTCAATAAGTTGAAGAAAGGAAGGCCACGATCCGTTGACTTCGAGATGAATCTGCTCAGGGCGGCCATCCTCCCAGTCAAGCTTTGGACATCTTTATGCTTCCGAGGTGAAGGCATATCAATTAGGGCCTTTATCTTGTTGGGATTAGCCTCGATCCCTCGAGAGTTGACAATAAAGCCTAGAAATTTTCCCGAAGATACCCCAAAAGTGCACTTCATAGGATTTAGCTTCATGTTGTATTTTCTGAGTACGCCAAAGCACTCTTCGAAATCGTCAACATGGTTCTTGTTAAGTTGAGACTTTACAAGCATGTCATCAACGTAAACTTCCATGTTGTTCCCTATTTGCTCTGAAAACATCATGTTTACAAGCCGCTGGTACGTGGCTCCAACATTCTTGAGTCCGAATGGCATGACATTGTAGCAGTAGAGCCCTTTATTCTGTGATGAAACTCGTATGCTCTTGGTCGGGGGCATGCATGGGAATCTGGTTATATCTAGAATAGGCATCCATGAACGACATCAGGCCATGCCCCGCCGTGGCATCCACGAGCTGGTCAATTCTCGGCAGCGGAAAACAGTCTTTCGGGCAGGCCTTGTTGAGGTCCGAGTAGTCAATGCAGGTTCTCCATGTCCCATTGGGCTTCGGGACCAACACTGGATTGGCTACCCAGTCAGGGTAAAAAGCGTCCCTAATGAAATTGTTTGCTTTCAGCCTGTCAACTTCCTCCTTTAGTGCTTTCTTTCTATCCTCGTCCAGCTGTCTTCGCTTTTGTTGCTTCGGGGGAAAGCTTTTGTCTATATTCAATGCGTGGCTCGCAACATTTGGGCTTATCCCCACCATGTCAGAGTGTGACCATGCGAAGACATCCTGGTTTTTCTTCGGAAAGCAAATTAATTGCTATTTTGCTTCGTCTAGGAGGTGTTTTCCGACCTTTACCTTCTTCGAGGGTTCAGCTTCGTCGAGCTGAACTTCTTCGAGCTCTTCCAATGGTTCGAGGTCAACTTTCTCCTCAATCCTTGGATCGATTTCCTCGTCAATTTCTAAAACCGTCCCATCTTTATTTTGTATGATAACGAGTGCTTGAGCACTCGTTTGTTTCTTTCCCCTCAAAGAGATGCTGTAGCACTCTCTCCCTGCCAATTGATCTCCTCTTAATGTTCCGACCCCGCTCGGAGTTGGGAACTTAAGGGCTAGATGCCTTACAGATGAAACTGCCCCCAGCCCGACCAGGGCGGGTCTCCCGAGCAGTACATTGTAGGAAGATGGTAACTCTACTACCACGAACTCCATCATCTTGGTCACCGAGACTGGATAGTCTCCCAAGGTCACAGGGAGTTCGATGGACCCCATACAGGCGGTTCCTTCTCCAGAAAAGCCGTACAAAGTGGTTGCACAAGCCTTCAGGTCGCGAAGGGAGAGTCCTATTTTCTCTAGTGTTGCTTTATAAAGAATGTTAACTGAGCTCCCATTATCTATGAGAACTCAGAGCACTCTTTTGTTGGCAAGCTGCAGGGTGATGACTAATGGATCATGATGAGGGAACTGGACATGAGAGGCATCTTCCTCGGTGAAGGTTATAGGTTGAGTTTCAACTCTTTGGCTTTTTGGTGCCCTTGGTTCGGGTTCATAAGGAGACCCGTCCCCTGTCTTCAGCTCATTCACGTATCACTTTTGAGCATTTCTACCCCGTCCTGCGAGATGAGGACCTCCCGAGATGGTTATTACGTCCTCTCCATCTATCGGCGGGGGCCTGTCTTCTTCCCGAGATCGGGAGTTATTATTCTGTGCCGCCGAAGGCGCGGATATTCTCTGGCTTGCAGTAGTCTGTCTAGTACTCTGGTTTTTGACATACTGCCGGAAATAACCTCTCGAGATCAACCCTTCGATCTCGTCCTTCAGCTGTCGGCACTCATCGGTTGTGTGTCCGGTGTCTCTATGGAACCGGCAATATTTGCTGGAATCCCTCTTGGACTTTTGATTCCTCATTGGGTCCGGACGCCTGAAGGGGACCTGGTTTTCATTAGCCAGGTATATGTTTTCCCGAGACTCGTTGAGCTCGGTGTGCACTTTATATACGGAGAAATACCTTTCTCCTTTCTTCTTCTTTCCTCCTTCAGCCTCGGGGTTATTTCCCTCGCTCTTTTTCCTCTTGGAGGGATTCTCCGAGGTAGGCTGTGGAGCTGCTGGGTCAGCCGAGGTTGAGGCGGAGTTAATGTTTATCGTTGTAGTTTCAGTCTGCGAGGTCGCCTTGAGCGTTGACCTCGCCTCCTCTACATTGACAAATCTCTGCGCCCGTCTGTTAAACTCGGTTATTGACCTTACCGGTTTCCCTTGCATGTCATCCCAAAGGGCACTTCCGGGTAAAACAACAGCTCGGATAGCCATCAGGTGCCCACTGTCATCCACATCTCGAGCTCGGGCGACCTCTAGATTAAATCTTGTCAGGTAGCTTTTCAGTGTTTCGCCCGGCTGTTGTCGGACGTTAGTCAAAGTGGAAGCCTCTGGTCTGACTCCCATCATAGCTCGGAACTGCTTCTTGAAGTCTCTAGACAACTGATCCCATGAAGTTATCGAGTGTCTCTTGTACTTTTCGAACCAACTCTTGGAAGGTCCGGCCAATGATGTTGGAAACAACATGCACCTGAGCTCGTAACCTACGTTACTAGGTCTCATAATAGTGTTGAATGTACTCAGGTGACTGCATGGATCGGTTTTTCCTTCAAACGCTGGGACGTGAGGAATCCGGAACCCTTGAGGAAATTGAGTGTTAGAAATATGTGGAGCGAACGGCTCGAGCTCCTCGTCAAAGTCCTCATATCGACCATTCCCTCGTTCATTCTTTAAAAGCCTAAAGGCTTTTTTGAGCTGATCGATCCTTTCTTGGACTGGGTCCTTAGGTGGTGTCTAGAATTGACAGTCATTGATCATGATCCCAGGCTCGTGCCTCCGTGAGGGATCTCTACCCCCATTTAGGTGATTCCTTAGGTCCGGATTTGTCTGATCTCCCTTCCCCCTGCTCTGATTCAGATGATTCCGCAGGTCAGGATGATTCTTGTGACTTCCAGTATTTTTGCGACCTCGGTCGCGTTTACTGACGGACCTGGTCTCTCTGGACTCATCGCTGGTGAAACTCATTGATCGGTCATTTCGTGATGGATTCTTCCCATGTCGCCTCGTCTCCGCAGTGCGAGACCGAGACGTCTAACTTCTCTCAGATGGTGCGCCTCTCCGCTCCTGGAATGTCTCCCTATTTTCTTGTCTTTCCCCTGTACGCCCTTGATCCTGATTTCGAACAGGTTGAGCGTTTCTACTGGGAGGGGAAGGATATCTTACGGGAGACGGAGGGAACCGTATAGGCGACGGTGGTGGCCGCCCTTGCCTCGGCCTAGAGGGTCCAGAATTTTCCCGAGATGGGTCAGTCGCGTTCGGTGCACTACCAGGAACCTGAGTCCGAGCCTCGGCAGGAGCTCGGTTATTCTCAGCTCCTGCAGGCACTTCCACAGGTGGATTAGGCGGGACCCGAGCTCGGGTACTCCTCTGGGGCCTAGAAGGAGCAGATGGCTCTGCTGGTGCCGAAGGTTGAGTCGGCCTCCTTGTGGCAGCATCTTTCCGTGGACGTCCACGGGGCCTCCGGGGAGGAACATGCACGTCCCTCGGAGGAGGGACTTGGTTTTCGCGCGGAGGCGGGGGCTGAGCCACCTGTGCCTCTGCGGCCATCCTAGTCAACTCCTCATTCCGCATGTTGGCTTCTGCCAGCAGCTGTTTCAATTGCCGATTTTCTAGTTCTACAATAGGAACATAACGTTCAGGATTGTAGTACATGTCCTCATCCCTTGGTTGTGGAGGTGGTCCCCGGGAATCAGAGGACCCACTTCTTTCATCAGCATCCGAGTTCTCCATTGGTTGTTTTCCAGGACGCCTTGGGTAATTTTCTTCAGGAGTTTTCTGATTGTTTGCGGCCATGAATCTCTCAGGGATGAATGCTTAAGGCTCTCAATGAAAGCACCAAACTGTTGACGCCATTTTTCGTCCACAGATAAAAGAAGAGCACAAAAACAATGAATAACGATGGCCAAACGAAACAAACAAATCAAGCACACGGTTTTTTACATGGTTCAGCAGTTAAATCTGCCTAGTCCACGAGTCTCTGTTATTAATCTTAAGATTATCTCTGAAAAATTCTTTAGCATGAATTCTCCAGAGTTTTCTCTCAAGGATCAGAATTTTGGTCCATTACAATGGCACATGGCTTCTCTATTTATAGAGAAGGATGCAGAATACTATCCCACATATTTTGGGTAGTTACTCTTTTGTGAATAAAATAAATGGCTTTAAATGCCTTTAATCAGATAAAAAAGGAAACGTCCCTGAAGACCAGGAAACACATAACTGACTAAATAATATCCCACGATTCTTGGGGATTTACATCAATAAATGAGGATTACATCTCATGTTTACAATACTTGTAGATATTCAAGGTGGTTATAGCGTATCTCCAAGGCTTTAGCATCTCAGGTTTCACGTCATTGTGCGAGCCACTGACATCTCCCGAGCTAACATTGCTTTCGAGATAGTACATCGAGCTCAAGACCCCTGCTCCGAAGTTGTTCCTGAAGATGAGGGTGTTCTCAGAGCTACCTTTCGAGATCGAGATCATTTCGAGGTCACCTCATTCGAGATCATACATCGTACTTCTCAGACTCGATATACCATCCTGGAGCATACCCCAATCCTTGCAAGACCATTTGTTGCGAACTCAGCTTTTGAGGTCACATTCACTATGGCTCGAAATCTGGGTATAACACTGGTAAAGTGAGAAAAATACTATCCAAGTTTTAGGATTATGTATGGCTTTGTTTATTATAAATATTTTAACATATTTATTAATATATATATTTATAAAAAAATAAAACATTTCTCAAAAAAAAATTGACTAAATAATTTTAGTCAAAAGTTGCTAAAGTAGTGCTGCGTTTTTTATTTTTCAGTTATTTAAAACTATTTTTATGTGAACGGAAAATACTTTTTTTTTTAATAATTTCATTATTTTATTATTATTATTCATTTTCTTTATAGAAATTTGAAATTTATTCTTATTCATTTTTATATTGTTATTTACTCTACACAAGAGCAAATAAAATAGTATTTTTTTAGGGTAACATATACTCGTATTATTATTAAAATAGTTTATAAATAATGTATTGATAAATTAGATACATAAATATTTATTGAAAATCAAAATTAGAAAATATATAATTAATATTTAACTAACATTCAAATTTATTATATATATTTCATCATAAGTAACTAATTTATAAATTCAATTTTTTGCAAAAGAATGTTAAATTATTATTTTTTAAATTATTTTATTAGAGATATAATGGACATATTTATGATTGATCCTTTTTTTTTTCTTAAGCGTATTCATGGTAGATGGTGTTTAATGTTTGTATATAAACAACAACTTTGTATGAATATTATTGATAGGTCCAATATATGTGATGATGTATATATGATAGATTTTTTGGTTCATAAATAAATAAATAACGTGTATATTTACTTTTTTCTTAACAATATTATACTAATCTAGTAAGTCTAAGTCTACGATTTGATAAATAACGTTAAAAAATATTATTATATTTATGTGTAACATTTTATAATTATAATATTGTATTTTAAAAATATATACCACCCATACCATATGATATACATTTATGAATATATATTTTTATTCATTACTTACTTTTTAATTATATATATATATTAATAAATAAAAAATAAAATAAAATTCATTTTAAAGGGAAATTTTGTCAATTAAAGCATTCTGATTCTCTTTCTTGGTTATATAAACAAGATAAAATGATTTTGATTCCTTTTCCACTCAGTTTTAGTAAACAACATAATACAATAATAATTCTGATTCTTCTAGATTTTTTTCCCATTCATTTCTCCCATTGATTTATTCCAATCCTGATTCCTATTTAGTAAACGTGCCCTTAGCTCTATCTTAAGCAACTTACATAGATAAAGTGCTTGAATGTTTCTCAATGACAAATTCCAAGAAAAGATGTTTATTGTCCAGCCATGGAATTCATCTTTCAAAGAAGTAGTCTCCCCAGACACCTAATGAGGAAGATGCAATGAGAAAAGTTCCTTACGCATTTGCAGTTGGAAGTCTGATGTATGCTATGTTGTGTACTAGACCAGATATCTACTATGCAGTGGGAGTAATGAGCAGGTATCAGTCAAACCTAGGACCGAAACATTGGATTGTAGTTAAGCATATCCTGAAGTATTTAAGGCGGACTAGGGATTATATGTTAGTCTACAAGGATGGAATTCTGAACCGTGTAGGCTACATCGATTAAGATTTTTAAGACTAATGTCGAGGACAAGAAGTCTACTTCTGGAATGGTGTTTACTCTTGGGGTGGAGTTGTGATATGGAGAAGCATAAAACAGTCTGCAATCTCAGATTCCACCATTGAGGCTGAGTACATAGCTGCGTCAGAAGAAGCTAAGGAAATAGTCTAGCTAAGGAAGTTCTATTCGGATCTTGGTGTTATTCCAGAAAAGGATAAACCGCTTGTGTTTCTTTGTGACAATACAGGAGCGATAGCCAACTCAAAAGAACCTCATAGCCACATGAGGAGTAAGCATATAGAAAGGAAGTATCACATTATTCGAGAATATGTGGCCAGGGGAGATGTGAAGGTTTTGAAGATTGCATCTGAAGACAATCTTGCGGATCCATCTACAAAGACACTACCAGAAGCTACATTTGATAAGCATATCAAGGAAATGGAATGAGTAGAATTAAGGCATTAATTTCAATTAGTGCAAGTGGGAGTTTGTTGGGGTTTTATGCCCTAATTAAAACTCAATTTCTTTGTAATCTTATTTATTATCAACAAAGGAATAGAAATCATTTTTTGACTTGGTCAATCACTTTGCTCACATGTTTTATTTTCATGATTATTTGTTTAATATAAGCTTTTATTAAATACCAAGCATATAGCTAATCATATTTATAGTGACGTAATCATAGTGGAATGTAAAAATGATTATATGTTCAAATATAAGTTAGTCATAAGATTAGTCAATGCACAAGATTTACACTGACTTGCCAATCTACAATATGATCTACTTACACATCGCAGTGTTATGTTCTTTTCAGAACATTAGCAAAGTAGATAAGATTGGATGTATTTGTTACATCGAATCGGACCGATATTGACAGTCTATAGGATAAGTAAATTGTTATCCAAAAAATTGGAATATCTAATGTGGCACTAAACTTGGACATGTGGAGCAGACTAGGCAGAACCCCCGACAAGTTGGTTGGTGTATACCTGCAGGGTGTATGACATGTTATTGCTTGACATGTTATTGCTTGACATGTTATCTCCAGAGGCTCAAATGCTCGGCAGGACCCCCATAAACTTGCTGGTCAGTATGATAAGCAGAATGGTCGGAATACACTTGACAAATGAATAACAGTCACTGCTCGGTACGCTTGCTGGGAAAGAAGCTGGGCTGTATGATGAACATACATACTTGCTCGGATGAAAGCAGTTACACTCTCCATTAGCACTCCGTAAGAATCTCCCAACCACCCGCAAAGAGTGCCTAACAGCCCTGAAGACTCGGTCAAACCTCCTAACAAATAGGACAACAACCACCTGCGAGAAGAAAGAGATATTTCCCCATCAAATATGCTTAGGTGCAACCCTTGGACTAGAGGGATAGTATAAATACAAACTCCCTGTAACGACCCAAATTTGCTAATAAGGCTTAGGGCCTTGATTAGCGTGCCTGGAGGGAAATAAGTGAATTATTGTTATAATATGTGAATTTGTGTGAATATGTGATTAGTAATGCATGTTTAGGTGAATTAAATATGCATGTGGGCCTCGTCTGGTTATTAGGGGCATGATTGTAATTTTAGTCCATTGAGGGTATAAATATGATAATTGTGATATATTTGTGATATATCTGTGTTGCACGATCTTAGACAGTTCTAGGGAGGGGTTAGCTAGAAAGTCACAACGGGGTCGAAAATCCGACTTGGGGAGAGTCGAGGGGTATTTTGGGTATTAGAAATTTTGTGGGGTTATCGGGTTATGGAAATAAATATTCGGAGATATATTGGAGGTTAGAATGGCTAGGAGGGAATATTGCAGAAATTTACCATTTTTCCCTCGGGGACGTTTTTGGTACCCCGAGCCTTGAGGTAACCTTAAAGACTTAAGTTAAATAAAACAAAACATAGAATCATTTGGAACTCTGTAAACCGACCCACTCCCTCTCCCTCATTCTGTTTCTCTTCTACTCTTGGAGGCTTAGTGACATCTTGGAGGTTAGGAATCAAGCTAGAGCTTTGGAGGCTAGGAGCTTGGGGCTTAGGAGATTAACTCAGAGACTCAATTCAGCAAGGGTAAGTTTTAAATTATAAGGATTGTGTTTGAAATTTCTGCTGGTTTTCTTAGAGTATGCATGTGTGTTGGGTGAAGAATTGAATTTGAGTTTGATGAGGTTTTTGGCTTGAGTTCTTGTTGGGTTTTGTTGTTGAATCTATAGTATGACCTCTGTGATGATTAGTTTGGATTGTTGGCTTGATTCTGGGGATAATTGGACTGGTTTTTGAGGTGGAAATGGTGAGTTTTTCTGGGCTCTAGGGGTCGGGTCGCGGTGCTGTTCTTGCTGAGCCACGACCCCTTAGAACTTGGGGCGTCTGGAATTGAAGGCACGCCGCGACGCCCTTCAGGAATGGCTGCGGCACGTGTAGGCTATTTTGAGGTAGGGCCTCGAGTTGAGCTGGGGTCGTGGCATGAGTCCCTAGGGCCGCGACGCTTAGTGCATTTTTAGGTTCTAGAGATGTTTTAGGCTCGGGAATTCAATAGTTAAGGCTCAGGATGGATTTTATCACTCGGATTGATAGAATTCAACGTTCCGGAGATTAGAATTATGATCCAAAGCTATTTAATGGATAAGAACTTGATGGGTGGTTATTGTTAATGAGTTGTGACTAGGTCTTCAGCGAGGCTCGGACTAGGGAACTGTGCTCGGGACATCGGTGCTTGGAAAGCTCAGGATGCAGGTAAAAAAACTACTGTTTCCGTAGTGCTTGTATTGCAGGGCTCGACCCTATATGATTGGGTTGCAGGGCTCGGCCCTATATGACTGTGTTGCAGGGCGTGGCCCTTTGATTGAATTTATATGTGTTTGAATATATGTTTAGTTATGTTATGTGTGTATATAAATTATGGAACGACGATGGCTGGGAACGGCGAAGGCCGGGAACGGCGAAGGCCGAGAACGACGGAGGCCAAGAACGGCAAGGGGCCAGGAGCAGCGTTTAGCACGCGGAGTGCGAGTTTCCAGGGCGAGACCCTAAAGGATACCTGGGATATCCTTACGGTATAGACCTCGAACCCAGGGCTCGGAAAAGCGCCTACGACGGCATGGCCGTACATGTATAACATGATGATGGCTTAATTTTATGTTAAGCGTTTGATATGCATATATTATCTGCTTGTGAGGGTTTTCTTGCTGGGGTTCGATTCACGGGTGCTCTATGGTGCAGGTCAAGGCAAGGGGAAATTCGATCAACCTTGAGTATGGTGAGCGTGACGAGCGGCGCATACATGTCTGGTCTGCCTGGCTGCCACGGCCAGGGGTGTTTTTGGGAGATGATTGTACTAAACTTGAATTTTGTCGTTTAGTCGACTCTAGTTATACTTTGAGTTGTAAATATTTCTAAACAATGTTTTTGGGATCCCAAATGTTAAATATCTTATAATTTTCAATGAAAGGTTTATTCTCAATTTTATGACTTTGATTATGGTTTAATTACACTTTTGTCCTAAAACCTCGATTAGCGAGCTAATTGCACACTTTAAACTCACTTAGTAACTGCTCTAAGGCAGTAGGGCATTACAACTTGGTATCAGAGTGAGCCAAGGTTTATGGTTTCTGGAGAATGACTGAACATGTACGCTCACTATCAATGGCAAGCTCGACTCAGGGTTGGTTGGTAATAATTGAATTGTATGTTTGATTATGTGCTTAAATGCCCTGCTTGCCTGCTTATTCCATATAGAGCATGATGAATGATCTAATGTGTGCATGATGTCCAGGCATGGCCCGTTGTGTGTGATATGCTATCTGTACGTTATGTGGATTGTTGTACATGGTTGACTGATGTGATTGGGAGGTGGTTTTGGAGATTGTTGTCATGCCTGATGAGCAGCGTCTTTGATTGCAGGCATATTTGTTGAGATGCCTCGTCAATCATCTAGACTCCGCGGCAGTCGGGCTGAGGATGATAACTAGGGTCAGGACCCTCCACCTGCCCCATAGAATTGGCGGCAGATGTTTGCCGAAATGGAAACAAGATTGCGTGTACAGAAGAAGAACTTTGAAAGTTGAGGCAACATGCCCCTCCACAAGTCACTAGGTTGCCAATCCAGCAGGTTGTGGCGCCAGTGCCGGTTCAATCTGTTGTGGAAAACAGGTGGGAACCCTTATATGAGTGGTTCAGGAAACAACATCCTCCCACTTTTGAGGGTGGAACAGACCCACTACGGGCAGAGCAATGGATGAATATGATCTCCTCTATTCTTGATTTTATGAGGGTTGAGGGAAACAAGAGGGTAGCTTGTGCAAGCTACATGTTCAGAGAGGATGCCCACATTTGGTGGGTTGTAGTAGTTCAGAGGAGAGATGTGACAGTTATGACCTGGGGAGAGTTTAGAAACATCTTTAATGAGAAATATTACAATGTTGCAGTCCGAGTTGGGAAAGTTGATGAGTTTATCAACCTGACTCAGAACTGCTTGACCATGATAGAGTATGCCCTGAAATTCGATCGTTTGGCAAAGTTTGCACCAGATCTAGTGTCGACAGATGTAGTAAGAAGAGACAGGTTCGTATGGGGATTGAATGTTATGATCTCCCATGATGTGAAGATCACCCTGGATCCAGAGACTACTACATACGCTCAGGTTGTAGACAAGGCCCTTACAGCTGAGGGGGCCGAGGACCAGATTTGGAGAGAGAGCGTTGTAGGAGGACAGTGCCTCCTTTCATTGGAACCAGTCGGGGTAGTGGCTTCAGTGAGCAGAAGAGGAAGGCCCCAGATTCATTTGTTCCTCCCAGTTCAGATGGGAGGGCACGAGGTGGTTCTAGCGGCCGTCAGGGCGGAAGTGACAACTGGAGGAGTTTTCCAATGTGTCCTCTATGCAGACGATGACATCAGGGTGAGTGTAGGATTAGGGCCTGCTTTATCTGTGTGAGTGCCAATCATCTGAAGAAAGTCTACCCACAAGCCAGGAAGGAGGAGCCAAAGCAGGGTGAAAATCTCGCTCTTGCTAGGGTGTTTACTTTGACACAAACTGAGGCGGAGGCTAGCCCTTCAGTTGTGACAGGTCAGATCTCTAGTGCTGGTTCTTCTTATACTACATTTTTTGATTCGGGAGCTATTCATTCATTTGTGTCTGCTAGAGTGATAGATCAGCTGTGTAGACCTAGTGCTTTGTATGCTAGGGGTTTTTAGACTTTGTTGCCGACTAGGGAACTGGTAGTCTCTAGGAGGTGGATTAGAGCTTTACCAATAGAGATAGATGGTAGGGAATTGTTTGCTGATCTGATTGAGCTTGTGATGGATGACTTCGATGTGATCCTAGGGATGGATTGGCTATCAAAGTTTGGAGCGAAAATTGACTGCAAGCGCAGGATGGTGACTTTTGAACCAGAAGGGGAGGTACCCTTTGTTTTTGTGGGAATAGCTAGCGGACTGCGGGTACCTATGATTTTAGCATTGAAGGCTAGGGACCTGATGCAGGGAGGTTGCATAGGATTCCTAGCGAGTGTTGTGGATACCTCTAAGGTTGTGTCGGTTGGACTGAGGGAGACCAGATTGGTATGCGAGTTTCCAGATTTATTTCCAGCAGATTTGTCAGGGCTGCCGCCGCAGTGGGAGATTGATTTTGTTATAGAGTTTGTACTAGGAGCGGAGCCAGTATCTAGGACACCTTACCGAATGGCTCCGGCGGAGTTGAAGGATTTGAAGATTCAGTTGCAGGAGTTACTGGATTTGGGGTTCATCAGACCGAGTTTCTTGCCATGGGGTGCTTCAGTGTTGTTTGTCAAGAAGAAGGATGGATCTCTTAGGATGTGTATTGACTACAGTGAGCTTAACAAGTTGATCATTAAGAATAAGTATCGACTGCATAGGATTGATGATTTGTTTGACTAGCTGTAGGGAAAGACAGTGTTTTCTAAGATAGATCTCCAATCAGATTACCATCAATTAAGGATCAAAGAGGAGGACATACCAAAGACCGTTTTTCGCACGAGGTATGGACACTATGAATTCCTGGTTATGTCCTTTGGATTAACTAATGCCCCAACAAATTTTATGGACATGATGAATAGGGTTTTCAAGGATTACCTAGATAAGTTCGTGATTGTGTTCATCGACGACATTCTAGTGTACTCTTAATCAGAGACAGAGCATGAGCAGCATCTACGTCTGGTCTTGCAGCGACTAAGGGAGCATAGGTTATATGCTAAGTTCAGCAAGTGCGAGTTCTGGTTACCATAAGTTACATTTCTGGGCCATATCGTCAGTAAGGAGGGGATTCTAGTCGACCCAAGTAAAATTGAAGCAGTGAGAGACTGGCGTAGACCGAGTAGTGTTCCTGAAGTAAGGAGTTTTCTGGGTTTGGCAAGGCATTATCGGCAGTTTGTTGAAGGGTTCTCCAGGATAGCTATGCCATTAACAGAATTGACAAAGAAGAAGACGAAGTACGTTTGAACAGACAGATGTGAGAATAGTTTCAAAGAGTTGAAGCGACGACTGATCACCGTGCTAGTGTTGAGCCTGCGGACGGAGAATGAGAAGTTCACGGTTTATTGTGACGCTTCTAGACAGGGTTTAGGGTGTGTGTTGATGCAAGTTGGGAAGGTGATAGCCTATGCATCAAGACAGTTAAAGGAGTATGAACAGAGATATCCCACGTATGATCTAGAATTGGCAGTGGTGGTATTCGCACTTAAGATTTGGAGACATTATCTATATGGTGAGAAATGCGAGATATACACCGACCATAAGATTTTGAAGTACTTCTTTACTCAGAAGAATCTGAATATGCACTAGAGATGGTGGCTAGAGTTGGTTAAGGACTATGATTGTGATATCCTATACCATCCTGGGAAGGCTAATGTAGTGGTTAATGCATTGAGTCGGAAGGGCCCTACTAGTTGTACAATTCAAGGCAGATATCCAGTGAGTTAGCGGAGGAGATGACCAGAGCAGGAATAGAGTTGGTGGTTGGTCGGTTAGCCAACATCACTCTTCAGTCTATGCTCCTTGAAAGGATCAAGGAGGCCCAGGGGAATGATTCCCAGTTGAGAGGTCACAGGGAGAATGTCTTAGTCGGAACGACTAAGGACTTTTCTATCTCGGAGATGGGGTTACTGAAATATAAGGGTCGAATCTGTGTTCTGATGGATTTAGATATTCGGCGAGAGATTTTAGATGAACTGCATACCACTCCCTATTCCTTACATCCGGGTATGACGAAGATGTACCAGGATTTGAGAGCTTTGTATTGGTGGTTGGGCATGAAGAGGGATGTGGTGGATTATGTGGACAAGTGCCTAACTTGTCAGCAAGTCAAGGCTAAACATCAGAGGCCAGCAGGGTTGCTACAGCCTCTAGGGATTCTGGAGTGGAAGTGGGAAGATGTTGCCATGGACTTCGTGGTTGGATTACTGAAGACTGTGGGAAAGCATGATTCGGTGTGGGTGATCGTGGATAGGTACACCAAGTCCGCCCACTTTTTACCAGTCAGGACGACTTATACTGTGGAGCAGTATGTTGAGTTATATGTGAAGGAAATTGTTCGACTGCATGGGACTCCAAGGTCGATAGTATCCGACAGGGACCCCACCTTCACCTCTAAGTTCTGGGCGAGTCTGCAGAAGGCTATGGGCACACAGTTATGGTTTAGTACCGCTTATCATCCTCAGATAGATGGTTAGACTGAGAAGATGATTCAGATATTGAAGGACATGCTACAAGCTTGTCTGCTAGATTTTGGGGGATCTTGGAGTAAGTATCTTCCTTTGATTGAGTTCTCGTACAATAACAGTTATCATGCAACTATCGGAGTGGCTCCGTATGGGATGCTTTATGGGAGGAAGTGCAGATCACCTATCCAATGGGATGAGACCGGTGAAAGGAGGCACTTAGATCCTGAGATGGTTCAGAGGACCAATGAGGCAGTTGAGAAGATTAGAGCTCGAATGCCCGCCTCCCAGAGTCGTCAGAAGAGTTATTCAGATCTGAAATGCAAGAGCGTGGAGTTTCAGGTTGGTGACCATGTGTTCCTTAGGGTTTCACCTTTGAGGGGAGTGAAACGATTTGGTGTTCGGGG
Source organism: Humulus lupulus (assembly GCF_963169125.1). NCBI lineage: Eukaryota > Viridiplantae > Streptophyta > Magnoliopsida > Rosales > Cannabaceae > Humulus > Humulus lupulus. The sequence goes on along the minus strand of NC_084794.1, from coordinate 193,509,998 downwards.
CAAGCTGAACCCTAGGTTTGTTGGCCCCTTCGAGATTCTGGAACGGGTTGGAGAGGTAGCTTACAGATTGGCGATGCCTCCAGCCTTATCAGAGGTTCATGACGTGTTTCACGTGTCCATGCTCCAGAAGTATGTGTCCGATTCGACGCATGTTCTGAATTATGAGAATTTGGAGCTGGATCAGGATTTGTCTTATGAGGAGAAACCAGTTAAGATTCTCGACTGGAAGAACAAAGTCTTGCGGAGCAAGACCATTGCCTTGGTGAAAGTGCTGTGGAGGAACAACAAGGTTGAGGAGGCGACTTGGGAACAGGAATAAGAGATGCGGGAGCGGCATCCCGAGATATTCAGGTAATTTCGAGGATGAAATTTCTGTAAGGAGGGGATAGTTGTAATGACCCAAATTTTCTAATAAGGCTTAGGGCCTTGATTAGCGTGCCTGGAGAGCAATAAGTGAAATATTGTTATAATATGTGAATATGTGTGAATATGTGATTAGTAATGCATGTTTAGGTGAATTAAATATGCATGTGGGCCCCGTCTGGTTATTAGGGGCATGATTGTAATTTTAGCCCGTTGAGGGTATAAATATGATAATTGCGATATATTGTGTTGCACGATCCGAGACAGTTCTAGGGAGCGGTTAGCTAGAAAGTCACAACGGGGTCGAAAATTCGATTCAGGGCGAGTCAAGGGGTATTTTGGGTGTTAGACATTTTGTGGGGTTATCGGGTTATGGAAATAAATATTCGGAGATATATTGGAGGTTAGAGTGCCTAGGAGGGAATATTGGGGAAATTTACCATTTTTCCCTCGGGGACGTTTTTGGTACCCTGAGCCTTGAGGTAACCTTATAGATTTAAGTTAAATAAAACAAAACATAGAATCATTTGGAACTTTGTAAATCGACCCACTCCCTCTCCCTCATTCTGTTTCTCTTCTACTCTTGGAGGCTTAGTGACATCTTGGAGGTTCTATTTGTGAAAACAAATTGGAAGCTAGGAATCAAGCTAGAGCTTTGGAGGCTAGGAGCTTAGGGCTTAGGAGATCAACTCAGAGACTCAATTTAGCAAGGCAAGTTTTAAATTATAAGGATTGTGTTTGAAATTTCTGCTGGTTTTCTTAGAGTATGCATGTGTGTTGGGTGAAGAATTGAATTTGAGTTTGATGAGGTTTTTGGCTTGAGTTCTTGTTGGTTTTGTTGCTGAATCTATAGTATGACCTCTGTGATGATTAGTTTGGATTGTTGGCTTGATTCTGGGGATAATTGGATTGGTTTTTGAGGTGGAAATAGTGAGTTTTTCTGGGCTTGAGGGGTCGGGTCGCGCGCGCTGTTCTTGTTGAGCCACGACCCCTTAGAACTTGGGGCATCTGGAATTGAAGGCGTGCCGCAGCGCCCTTCAGGAATGGCCGCACTGCGTGTAGGCTATTTTGAGGTAGGACCTCAGGTTGAGCTGGGGTCGCGACATGAGTCCCTAGGGCCGTATCACTTAGTGCATTTTTAGGTTCTAGAGATGTTTTAGGCTCGGGAATTCAATAGTTAAGGCTCAGGATGGATTTTATCACTCGGATTGATAGAATTTAGTGTTCCGGAGATTAGAATTATAACCCAAAGCTATTTAATGGATAAGAACTTGATGGGTGGATATTGTTAATGCGTTGTGACTAGGGCTTCGGCGAGGCTTAGATTAGAGAACTGTGCTCGGGACATCGGTGCTTGGAAAGCTCGGGACACAGGTAAGAAAACTACTGTTTCCATAGACCTTGTGTTGCAGGGCTCGACCCTATATGACTGTGTTGCAGGGTGTGGCCCTTTGATTGAATTTATATGTGTTTAAATATATGTTTAGTTATTGTTATCCCCAAAATTTTAGTTTGATGACGTGGCAATCAGAAGTGACAAGTGGAAATGCATGGTCAGTAAATGACACATTAATAGTCAATAAATGTATTGGCTCTTCGGGGTTGTGATAAAGTGATCTGATCGACCTGATAGAATTTATGTTTGACCGGTAAAGATTTTTGACTAACCAGTTAGGAGTTTGGCTGACCAGTCAGTCGTTTTGACCAACTAGTCATCTGTTTTGGTCGATTAATCAGTCGTTTTGGCCGACCAATCATTTGTTTTGCCTGACCAGTAAAGTGTTTTGCTAGACCAGAGATGTGTCATGCTAGACAAAAGGTGTGCTAGAGGAGTGCTTTGCTGATGAGAGGTGCTTGCCTTTGTCCTCAGTAATAGCTTCAACCTGAATCATTCTCAACTGCCGCGGGAATCTCTCAGATATCCCGGAATAATAGCTATATTATTGTAATTTAAATTTATTTAAATTTTATTAATTAAAGTCTGTTGGAAGAATCAAGGACCCGGTCAAAGAGATACATCTGATGTACAATCCATGAGCCTATAAATAAATGGCTCATGGCATCATTTAGGGGGATCTGATCTTTTTAGACTGAAAAGAACTCTCTAGTTTTTAGACTTTGGGACTGCTACTTGGGGCATTCTGGGGGCATTTTCTGAGAGAGCTTAGAGAGAGAAAGCTTGTATTCTCTAGAGAGAGAAACCTTGTATTTTTCTACTTACACTTAAGAAACTCAGTTGGCTCAAGTTCATCTGATCTTAAGTGTAGGATCTATATATCACAACTCCAAGTGGATTAGGCTATTACCAATAAATTGGGGCTGAACCACTATAAAATTATTAGTGTCATATTTTCTCTTGAAGTTTTATTGTAGTTTTGATGTCTACTCATCGTTGGCCAAAATCGTGGTCAACATTTTGGTGCTTTCATTGAGAGCCTGAAGAAAAGAAACACACGACTATCATATCAAGATGGCGCCCAAGAATACCAATGTGGCATCCAAAAAGTCAGGCACGTTAAAAGAGCCTGCCAGATCAGAAGGTCCTGAACCGCAGAACCTAGAGACTGAGCCCAGGGTCTCTCTCGAGGAGACCACTCCAGAAGTTGAACAACTCTAGGAAGCAATAGGCACTTTCCAAGAGGAGATGATGCAATTCAATGCTCGGCAGGAGTCTTTCGCTAAAGAGATGGCCAGGTAGAGAGCTGCGTTAGAGCAGCAAAGGCGCGGTATGGAGGCCAGAAGCGAAGAGACCAGACAACGACAGGAGGAATTCGACCGGAGACATCGTGAAGCAGCACTTGCTCTAGAAGTGGCTACCCAATTGGCCCAAGCCAATGCTCAAGCGGTGGCACAAACAGCTACCCAGGGAGCAAGAAATAATAATGTTGGTCGGAGGACCACTGACAGAGCCGATTCTCGGGGACTGGACAGAAAGAGGAGTAACCACCCTGGTCGGGAAGATGATAGGGTCCGATCTAGAAGTGCCTCGACCAAAGGGAGAACTCTAGAATCCCCTCCAGGAGCCACCGATCAGAAACTTCGAGATCAGGAAGTCACCGATCATGCAGTAAGAAGACCCCACCCAGGCAGGATCATACCAGAACTCCTCGAGATAAGGGAACTTCACAGTTCAAAGATGGAAATGGTCATGATGAGGCTGATAGTCATCACACCGACCAGTCAAAGGAAAAGGAGGGCAACGACCAACAAGGAGGAAAAGACTGCCCGACACGTACCGAAAAGCCTCCACTGCACCCCGACCAGCAGCGTAGTGGGAGAGAGCAAGTCCCGCATAGTAAGCCCTATGAAAAATCGAAGAGTAATGTGTTCGATCTGGTAGGAGAGCATGCTTCTCGGAAGGATCTAAGGGACGTTATCCCCAACAAGAGGAGGATTGTCCCAGTCGAAGGGCAAAATTTGAATTGCCCTGCCAGTCAAGTAGAATTACTTGACAACAATGCACCAGATGGTAATGCCCAACTAAGCGGTCAAGACCTTGGAACTTCGTCAGTTGCACTAGCCATCCAAGCCCAGCTTGACGTGCTAACGGCTACAGTGCAAGGTTTGTCAAAATGACCTTCCGAGACGGATGCGATAGACCACCGGAGTGGCAGACCATTTTGTGCCCGGATTAGAGTAGCCCAGCCGCTGGCAAAATATAAAGCACCGGTTCTGCTAGTATATACAGAAAAGGTAGATCCCATCAAACATGTTGGGAAATTTGAGGATGAGATGGAATTGCTCGGAGTAAGTGACGATTATCAGTGTAGAGTTTTCCCGACTACATTGTCGGATACTGCCCAGGAATGGTATTGGAAGTTTAAGCCGAATTCCATTACCTCTTGGGAAGCATTCAAGAAGGAGTTTTGTAGACAGTTCAGCGCTGCCCAGACTCCACCAGTTTATGCCAACCACTTGGCAGATATCAAACAAGGAAAATATGAGTCTTTAAAGAATTATATACAGAGATTCATGAGTGAAGCCAAAAGAGCAACTATTGTATGAGACGAGGGGAAGATGGTTGCCATATCCACTGGGATAACTTATCGGAGCCTTTTGTGGGATACTATACATAGAAATATGTTTACCGAGTTTTTCGGAAACGAATACAAACAGAATAATAAAAAGATAAGAACTGTAGAAGTGCTGAAATGTAACTAAACAAACAGTGTTTTTACGTGGTTCAGGCGTTAACGAGCCCTAGTCCACGAGTCGATGTTATTATACTTGGAAAGGATTACAGTAAGATGGCTGGTGTACAAGAACTTCACACACTCACAGTGTTTCTCTCGGGTTTTCTTGAAGAAGATGAAGCTAGAGAGATTTTAGTAGAGTTCTTGCTATGTGATTTGTTGGCCGTCCCCCTTCTTGTAAAATGAAGGGGTCTTTATAGCTAGGGTTTTTGGATTAGGGTTTTTCTCTACCTCCATGAGTCTTAATTACACCAGCCATAAATAGGGGATACAATTACTGTAGTAGCATGGCTACAAGACTCTATGTGGGTATATTTACGTGAAAGTATGGGGAACACACAAAGTCAGCCGTCTTTTCCAAGTTGTCAGCGGAACAGTAGGCGAAAAGGTACCCTTAGGCGTGCTGGGATGTGTGCGGCTTTGACCTGTTGGGCGTGTCAGGCGGGATCCTGTGTCAGGTGGATATCATTCCAAATATGCCTCCTCCATGACTCGACCGCTTGGTGTTGTTCCGTGCGAGGCACGGAACCGAGTCCGCGAAGAACACTCGAAGAGCTTCTCCTGGAAGGAGCTTCCCCGAAGGATACCCCTTCGGGAGTCCGAGAGGGTTGACGGGTTTCCATGTCGTGTTTTCTTGGAAGAGTAATCCAGACACTAAACAGGAGAGGCGAAGCCTTTCTGTCCATCCGCGAGCTCTGGTCACCTACCGTGAAGGACATCGATAATTCTGCTTCCCTGAGGACATCAATCTAAACGCTATCCGGAAATCTGGATAACAAAATACAATTTCAACATTTCAACAATTTCTTGACCGAGCAGACAAGTGTATGAAATTGGATGATGCAATCGAGCAAGAGGAGAATGGCATAAACAATCCGGGCGGATCGACTGCCCCTCCTAAGAATGCTGGAAAGAAACGTGGAAATAACGGGCCTGACCACCATGAGGAAAAGAAAGCAAAGTTGAGTTCAAACGAAAAGCCAACCAAGTATGAGCCTCAGTTCACTAATTACACCACTCTCTCGACCAGCCGGGCGGAAATATATCTTGCTAGTCATGAAGATGTTCCCTACAAGAAACCTCCACCCATCAGGAAAGAGATGAGGAAGAGAGATATGAATAAGTTTTGTCATTTCCATGGAGATTATGGTCACAACACGAATGAATGCAATCACCTCAAGGATGAGATAGAAATTCTTCTTTGGTCGGGCAAGTTGAGAAAATACCGGGCAGAGACACCCCAAGGAGGAGACAACAGCAATCATGGGTTCAAACGACAGAGGTTTCCACCCTTGCAACCCGGGCCTGTGATTTTTACCTTAGACACTATATGTGGAGGTCCACACTTGGATGAGAATAGTAATAAAGCAAGGGAAAGGCATGCCGAGACACTTCGACATGAGCGGGAGTGCTAGGATCAGAAACCACTGGAGCAACGAGCGTCTGTGGATATATTATTTCTAAATACCGCTTTCAGAGTGGCAGCTTGATTTCAAGTTGTTTGACTTGTTATTTAAGTTTGGTTTATGAGCTGGTTATTTGCTAACCAGTCATTTTATTTTTGAACAATTTTTGTTGTTTCAGACTCGTTATTAGACACGTTTTGTCCTTTTTTAATTTACGAGTAATAAAAGAGACTACGCGCAGCGTGGACGATTCTTGCTACACATATGCATGTGTGTTAATTATCTGAACAGTGTTCAACTGGTCAGTAAGATCGAACAGTGTTCAACTGGTCGGTGAAATCGGACAGTGTTCAACTGGTCGATACATTCAAGCAATGTTCAACTGCTCGAATATTTTCCATATATTCTATGTGTTTCACGAGTAATTAACTGCTCGAACAGATTCGGTCAAGTAGCAAGTGACTAAGGATCTTTCAACCCTCGATCACTTGTGGGGCACATGAGGTATACTGGTATATAATTTAACACAGGCAATGAGAGCACGAGTTAAGATATCTGTTTTTAGGCTGACTTGTAAATTTTCGAAGTCCAAAAAGGCTATTAAGCTAACTTGTTTAACAAAGCTTAAGTAACTTGGAATTTTTTAAAAATTTCAAGTTAGAAGCAGATATTTGTGTGACAATAAACATTATGCTCATAAAATGTTAGAGCAATATGAGTGTGAGAAAGTATACTTAGCAGGGACTTATGAAATATCTAGAATTTCTAAGTTAGAAAACTATGTACTCATGCAAAAATATAAGGCATACATCAGAGTGACTTTACTATTCACAAAAAACTTATAACTTTTTAAGTCTAAAAAAACATAGAATGTTTGAAGTTAACAAAGAAAAGTAAAGTATAAATGCATGAACCATAAAGTTTTGTACAAGCTTGAGGAGCTAGGAGGCCGGTGCATCCGAAGAGGCTGGTGCCTCCAAGGAGGCAATGTCCGAGGAGAAGTTGTGTGGTGTCCGAGCAGCTGGGGTGGTGTCTGAGAAGTTGAGGGGCATCCGAGGAGTTGACACATCTGGGGCTGCGTCCGAGCGTGATGGTGTTGTGTCCGATCGGATGGGAAGTGTCCAAGTAGCCAGGCGTGCATCCAAAAGGTTGTACCTTGGCGTCCGACTGGAAGGTGGTGTTGCGTCCAAGCGGCTGGCATGAATGTCCAAATAGCCTAGAGGGTGCATCCGAGCGGATGCTGGCAGCGTGTTCGAGCGGATTGAGCATGTCCGATCGGCTGGGTGATGGTTCTGCATCCAAGGAGCCGGGTGCGTGTCCGAGCGGAGGCATGTGTCCGAGCAGCAGTCCGTGTGTCCGAGCGGCTGAAGGAGGCCATTCGAGGAGACAGGCGGCGAGAGGTGTCCGAGGGGCTGCTACAGGTGCACATCCGAGGAGACATGCACATCGAGGAGCTACTACAGGTGCGCATCCGAGGGGCTAGCATGTCTGAGCGGCTGGCTGGGCACCCGAGGAGTTGATGCGTTCGAGCGGCTGCGTGTGTCCGAGCAAAAGCGTGCGCATCCGAGCAGCTGCATGTGTCCGAGCGGCTGGGTGGTGTCCGAGTGCTGGGGTGCATGTCTGAGGAGTTTTTGGCCAGGCATGCCGAGCGGATGGAGCATTCTCAAGGAGCTTGACACATCTGAGGCTACATGTGCGAGAGGTTGAGCATATATGTGGAGTGGTGTCCGAGGAGCCAGGCAGGCATCCGAGCAGCAGGAAACAAAGCACCCAAGGGTCAGTAGTTAAGAAATTATTTGGATCCTGATGACCAAATAGGCATTTCCAAGCTGCTAAGCAACAATTTTCTTCACAAGAAAAAAGAGTAGACTACTGGCCAGGTACAAAGTTTAGCCGATCAAGTGCAAAGTTTTCCTGGTCGGGAGAGCATATACAACTTCCCAGGTCAGCTGAGCATATATCACTAGTCGAGTAGGAAACTCTATTATTGAGCATGACTAACAGGGATGAGTCCCTGGAGTGAATCAAACAAACACGATCAAATGAATGCAAAGTAAATACTACATAGTGAAAAAATGTCTTTGACTAGAGAAGTCAATTTTCCCCAAGATTGATTGAGAGAAATCAATCTCTCAAAATACTTTTGAGAGATTCGAACAAGCTGTTTCTGAGGAGTTGAGAAGGGACCGAAGAGCTAATCCTATTCAAGGGGCCAAGAAAATGACCGATCAGATAGAGGATCCAAGGCGAAAACAAATCTTAAGAGCATGGGGCACAAACATGTTTTCTTACTCATGGGGTACTACAACAAGATCAAAAAATGGAATTTGAAGAATTAAAAAGAAAAGTTCAATCGTGGGTTTACTACAAAAGTGAAGGTTACTGACTGGATGGAAGCTTTTGGATGACCTCAAACACATTTTGCTAGAGAAAAAGTTTATCATGCGAGTAAATCATATAATAAACTTGGGGGGCAAATGTTATCCCCAAAAATTCAGTTCGATGACGTGGAAATCAGAAGTGACAAGTGGCAATGCATTGTCAGTAAATGACACATTAATAGTCAATAAATGTATTGGCTCTTCGGAGTTGTGATAAAGTTTATTGACCGACTTGATAGAATTTCTGTCTGACCAATAAAGATTTTTTACTGGCCAATTAGGAGTTTGGCGGACCAGTCAGTCGTTTTGACCGACCAGTCATCTGTTCTGGCCGACCAGTCAGTTGTTTTGGCCGACCAGTCATTTGTTTTGGCTAACTAGTAAAGTGTTTTGCTAGACCAGAGATGTGCCATGCTAGACCAGAGGTGTGCTAGAGGAGTTCTTTTCCGACAAGAGGTGCTTGCCTATGTCCTCAGTAATAGCTTCAACCCGAATCATTCTCAACTGCCACGGGAATCTCTCAAATATCCCGGAATAATAGCTATATTATTGTAATTTAAATTTATTTATATTTTATTAATTAAAGTATGTTGGAAGAATCAAGGACCCGGTCAAAGGGATACATTTGATGTACGATCCACGAGCCTATAAATAAATGGCTCATGGCATCATTTAGGGGGATCTGATCTTTTTAGACTGAAAAGAACTCTCTAGTTTTTAGACTTTGGGACTGCTACTTGTGGCATTCTGGTGGCATTAACTAAGAGAGCTTAGAGAGAGAAAGCTTGTATTCTCTAAAGAGAGAAAATCTGTATTTTTCTACTTACACTTAAGAAACTTAGTTGGCTCAAGTTCATCTAATCTTAAGTGTAGGATCTATATATCACAACTCCAAGTGGATTAGGCTATTACCAATAAATTGGGGCTGAACCACTATAAAATTATCAGTGTCGTGTTTTCTCTTGAAGGTTTATTGTAGTTTTGACGTCTACTCGTCGTTGGCCAAAATCGTGGTCAACAGTTATGTTATGTGTGTATATAAATGATGTAACGGCGATGGCCGGGAACGGCGAAGGCTGGGAACGGCGAAGGTCGGGAACGGCGGAGGCCGAGAACGGCAAGGGTCGGGAGCAGCGTTTAGCACACAGAGTGCGAGTTGCCAGGGCGAGACCCTAAAGGATACTTGGGATATCCTTATGGTATAGACCGCAAACCCAGGGCCTGATAAAGCGCCTGGGACGACATGGCCGTACATGTATAACATGATGATGGCTTGATTTTATTTTAAGTGTTTGATATGCATATATTATCTGCTTGTGAGGGTTTTCTTGCTAGGCTTTGGCTCACAGGTGCTCTATGGTGCAGGTAAAGGCAAGGGGAAAGTCGATCAACCTTGAGTATAGTGAGCGTGATGAGCGGTGCGTACATGTCTGGTCTGCCTGGCTGCCACGGCCAGGGGTGTTTTTGGGAGATGATTGTACTAAACTTGAATTTTGTAGTTTAGTCGACTCTGGTATACTTTGAGTTGTAAATATTTCTAAACAATGTTTTTGGGATCCCAAATGTTAAATATCTTATAATTTTCAATGAAAGGTTTATTCTCAAGTTTATGACTCTGATTATGGTTTAATTACACTTTTGTCCTAAAATCTCGATTAGCGAGCTAATTGAACACTTTAAAATAGACTACCAGCCAGCACCAGAAACATACTGAGCAGCTTGGCTTGGTACTTTGCAGCGATTCTGCCTTATTGTATTGTCTTTTACACATAGAAATCCACTTGTAATCCCTTGTGATCTTGTGTAAACCTTCATGATTAATACAAATCTAAGAGGAAATAGGTCATTACCAATCTTTGGGGCCAAACCTCTATAAATCCTGGTGTTCTCTATTATTTACTGCTCATTATTACTAGATTCTTGGCTTATTTAATGTGTATTGATTGTCTAATTGAAAGCTCTCTACTTAATTATTTGACTCCGCGTCAGTTGGCTAAGAAAGCAGTCAAGATTTTGGTGCTTTCATTGAGAGCCTAAGACAATCACATTCGAATTCTATTGCTACAAGGATGGTAGTCTCAACCAGAAGGTCAAGCCAAGAGCCTCTAGAGCCCAAGGCTGAAGTCTTTCACCAAGTCCCGTCGATAAGAAATTTCAATAGGCAGCGAAGTGATTTGCCGCCTAGGAATCCATCTGGTGTTAGGGGGCAAACCGTTGGGCCCACCGCAACAGGACAAGGGGATGCTGCTTCCGCTGGAATCACTCAGGCAGGAACATCAGGTGGAACTGTTGTGCGGGGTACCGACTAACAAGGACCCAAAGCTGGAGGTCTTGGATGATATGAGCCCCACATAGATATTGAAGGACTTGACCCTGAAATTGATCAGATAAGGAAAGTCGTTCGGCAGATGCAAGAACAGCTTGCTTCCATGAACCAGGGACGGGCCATTGCGCTTAATGAATCTTTCGAAAAGCAAAGGAGAGATTTTCAAGAGTGGATGGATCAGCATGCCTAGGAGGTTCATGCTCGTTAGGAAGACATGGAATGTCGTACTCGAGAGGTAGCTGAGTCCATCCGCAATTATATGCAGTAGCAGCAAACCTAAGGTATGGGAACTGCAGCTGGAATTACTGCCCAAAACCAACAACGCCCTCTTGTTTTTGGTTTCGGTGAAGGTGTCATGCATGGGCTAGAGGCTCAACCTCAGAATGGGAACCAGAGTCCGACCAGGAGTCATAGATATGGTCGGGATGCCTAAGAGAACAATAATGGACGACCCTTACCAGTTGAGGAGCAGATCCTGCTAAGGCATGGCATGGGACATGACCAAGCAGGAAATTTTCGGCCAAGATCTCAGGGTAGCGGCCGTAACAGGAATCCTGATGTCGCAAGATGAGATGGCAACCCCAAGTTCCAGCACCAAATAGGAAAGATCAAGCCCATAATTACCAACAGCAACATGGTCGATACAGACATCATCAAGAGTACTGACCAAGGTCCTGAAGAGATGAGCCAGAGGTTAGTAGCTCATACAGGCTCCATTATGCTGACGGGTATGACCACAATGAACCAGCAAGCCAAGTTCGCCAAGAAAATAATCAGGTCAGAGAGGCAACCATCCTGAAGGACCATTTTTCCCCCAAGGGCAGGATGTCCCAAACAACCAACCACCTCGTGGTGGAGGGTTCCAGGGAGTACCTCCAGTGCCAGGTCGAGCAGACAACCAGAACATCGGGGGCAGACCTTGACCAAATTCCATTTTCAACCGAATGGGCCCCATGGGAGGTGAAGGCCTTCGAGATGCTCTTAATCCCAACAGGGAAAATCAGGATTCAAACAATGTAGCTCCACTTGAGCCTGTTCAGGACCCGAGAATGGATGAAGTTAGCAATGTAGCACAACCTCAGGCAGCTGCAAACCCTAACATCCAAGCCCACCTGGATTTGTTAACCTGACTAGTAAGGGACTTGACAGCCCCCAAGTTAACAGATATTGAAATGGAAAGGCAGAGAGGTTCTTCATTTTCAGACTGCAGTAATCATTTGCCCATACATGCAAATTTAAAATGCCAACATGGAAAATGTATACTGGGCTGGAGGACCTAGTATCTCATGTTCATCACTTTGAACTACATACTGATTTACAGGGAGTTAGGGATGATGCTAGGTGCAGGATCTTCCCAGCCACCCTATCAGAAATTTCCCTGCAATGGTTTTTTTTAAGTTAGCACCTATGATTGATTACATCATGGGATGGATTTGTACGCACGTTCTATTCCCAATTCGCCTCTGCAATGCCCCTTCCCGCCGAGTCGAATGACCTAGTGGACATAAAACAGAACGATAATGAACCTTTGAAGGAGTACATTCAACGTTTTATGGGGGAAGGTACCAGGGTGAAATCCCTCAGTGATGACAGTAAATTAATAGCCATCAATTCAGGAATAAAGGTAAAGAGTCTATTTTGGAGCAGCTTGAAAAGGAAGGTTGCACATACCACACATGAGTTCTTTGATCGGGCAGAGGAATTTATCAAGCTAGAGAAGGCCGAGAGGAAGGTGGGTAATCCAACTCAGGAGGTTATTGAACAGGGGAAAACAGATATTGGAAATACCACCAACCCTATAGAAGGAGCAAATAATGGGGCTAAGAATGGAAAATGCAGTAATGGGAATGGAAATAGTAGTAACCAGAATGACAATAAGAAGCCTAAAACTGTCTAGCAACCCAAACCACGAGAATATGTTCCCAAATTTACTACTTACTCCATCTTGCTAGAGACCCGGGCTCACGTTTATAATGCTACACAGGTTGTCGTACTGTACAGAAGACCTCCACCGATGAGGAAGGATGTTAATAGACGGGATATGACCAAGTTCTGTCAGTTTCACAATGACTATGGTCACGAAACCAATGAATGTAACCACCTGAAGGAGGAAATAGAATTCCTCATTAGACAAAACAATGCACATCTGAAGAGGTATGTACGGCCAGGTGTCGACCAACATCCTCAACAATCTCCTCAGCAACAGTCTCAGCAGTATCAGAGCAGCCAACCTATCCTACCACCACCAATTGCTGGTTGGTTAGATATGATCTGCGGCGGGCCGCATTTGGCCGACAACTCCGATAAGGCTCGAGAAAGGTACGCTCGTTCCCTTAGGCACGAGCAAGAGGAAGATGTAATGGTTGTCTAGGAGTGTACTCCCAAATAACATTGCTACGAGTGTGAGCCTATCATGTTCAGCGAGGAAGACACAAGTCATGTACATCATCCACACAATGATCCTTTGGTGGTAGAAGTATAGATAGTTAATATGATCATAGCCCGAACGATGATTGACCATGGATCATCTGCCAATATCCTGTTTAAAAGTATTTAAGTATCAAAGATCTGGAACCATGTGAGCAGCTACTGTATGGGTTTACATGGAATGGCATGACCCCGGCTAGAAGCATAAGGTTGCCTTTGATAGTGGGGATGACACCTACTAGAAACACAATAATTGATTTGTTCGTAGTAATAGACATCCCTTCTTCGTACAATGCCATGATAGGTCGACCAACCCTGTACGACCTTTGAGCAGTTACTTCAGCCTTCCATCTGCTCATCAAATTCCCAACCCGGGCAGGTATAGTATGTCTTAAAGGGAACCAACTGGTGGCCAGAGAATGTTATAATTCATTAGTAAAAAAGGCAGGGAAGGCAGCCTACACCGCACAGCCTGCACCGCACAGCCTACATGGCCCAATCACCAAAAATAGGATGTAGCCCAAAATCGGGGGGAGGAAATAGACCCTCGTTTTGGGGATATTGATATAGGGGTGGGCATAATCGAAGAATTAAAAGAAGCCGCGCTTGATTCAAAGAACCTGACCAGGGTAGTCAAAGTAGGGAAAGGGTTGTCTAGGGACATAAGATCTGCTCTGATCTAGTTCCTATGGAACAAACAAGATGTATTTGCCTGGTCTAATGCTCATATGGTGGGAATCTGCCCAACCATTATAAGCCATGCCCTTAACATCGATACTGAACACTTCAAGCCTGTGCAACAAAAAAGGAGGTTACTGGATCTAACGAAGGCAAAGACATTGAAGGAATAAGTGGAGAAGCTACGAAATAACAACTTCACTAGGGAGGCTTTATACCCAGTATGGGTGTCTAATCCCATATTGGTATAGAAGCCTAATAACAAGTGGAGGGTACGCATAGATCTCACTGATTTAAACAAGGCATGCCAGAAGGACTGCTTCCCACTCAGGAGAATTGACCAACTGGTGGACGCTATAGTCGGCCACGAGATCTTCACTTTTATTGATGCCTATTCGGGATACAACTAGATAAGTATGCATCCACCTGACTAGGAGCACATCAGCTTTCACACGAATGTGGGGCTGTACTGTTATAAAGTTATGTCGTTCGGCCTGAAAAATGCTGGAACCATGTATCAGCGACTGGTAAACCATATGTCCAAAGACCAAATAGGAAATAACATGGAGGTTTACGTGGATGATATGTTGGTGAAATCCAAAATGGCTGAGCGGCACATTGAATACTTAGAGGAATGCTTCAATATTTTGAGGCAGTATAGAATGAAATTGAACCCCTTAAAATGTTCCTTTGGTGTGGGGTCAGGAAAATTTTTGGGGTTTATAGTGAACTCCCGGGTAATTGAAGCAAACCCCAAAAAGATAAAGGCACTACTGAACATGCCCTCACCAACCAGAATCAAGGACGTGGAGAGTCTAACAGGACGCATAGTAGCACTCAGCAGATTTGTGTCCAAATCCACCGAGAAGTGTATACCATTTTTTAATATCCTCAGAGGCATAAAGAAATTTGAATGGACTGAAGAATGCAAACAAGCCTTCCATGCTCTAAAGCAGCAGCTGGCACTACCCCCGATCCTCTCAAAACCTCTGGAGGGTGAAGAACTATGCATATACCTAGCAGTAACTCAACACGTTGTCAGTGCAGCCCTGGTCAAAGAAGAAAACAAGATCCAGCATCCAGTCTACTATGTTAGTAAAAGGTTGGTCGAAGTCGAGAGCAGGTATCCTCTAATTGAAAAATTAACTTACTGCCTGATCCTGTCATCCAAAAAACTTCGCCCATACTTCCAAGCTCATCCCATAAAGGTTCTTACTAACCAACCATTGGGCCAAGTCCTGCTAAAACCAAACACCTCTGGTCAGTTACTAAAATGGTTTATAGAGCTCGGATAGTATGAAATCACTTACCAACCCGAGCACCCATTAGAGGCCAGGCTCTTGCAGATTTTGTAGTTGAATGTACTGGGCTGCTAGGAACATATGAAGAAATGGTCGAGCAGTCATCAGAGTCTGGACCACCGCCCAATACGGATGCTGAATAACACACCAAGCACCCAGCAACCAGTACTTTTCATTCTGAGGAAGAACCCCAAGCATGGAAGTTGCACGTCGATGGCTCAGCTACCGATCAACTGTCTGGGGCAGGTCTAACATTGATCACTCCTGAAGGGAAATGCATCCATTATGCACTTTGTTTTGGATTTAAAGCATTCAATAATGAAGCGGAATACGAAGCATTAATTGCGGGGTTGAAGCTATCCAAGGAAGTAATGGCTGAAGTCTTAGATATATACAATAATTCGCAATTGGTTGTCGATCAAATCCTCAGAGAGTATACGACTCGGGGGGGGGGGGGGGAATGATAGCATATCTTGATAAGATCAAAGACCTACTTGCTCAACTTAAGAAGTACAATATCCAACAGATACTAAGAGAGCATAATGCCACAATAGATGCACTGGCCAGACTAGCTAGCAGTGTTGTAATGGACAAGGCCAACCTAGTCCCTATTGAATACCTGGCCGAACCAAGTATCAACCTGCCAGAACCAGTCTTTCTTATAGATAACACTCCATCCTGGATGACCCCAATTGCAGCTTATCTGGAACACGACATCCTGCCCAATACTCGCAATGAATCCAGGAAATTAATGAGGAAAGTCACTCGGCATGTAATTATGGACAGGGTTATGTACAGAAGAGGATTCTCCATGCCATTACTCAGGTGTGTCAACCAAAATGAATCAAGACGGCTGCTAGAGGAAATACATGAGGGTTTCTGTGGGAACCATACAGGGGAGCAAAGTCTGTCTAAGAAGATTTTGAGGCAAGGCTACTTCTAGCCAACTATGGACGAAGATGCCTTTGCATATGTTCGATGATGTGAAAAGTGTCAAAGAATTTCCAAGATACCCCAAGCTTCAACAAACGAACTTACTCAAATGTAGAGCCCATGGCCCTTCGTCATTTGGGGAATTGACCTCATTGGTCGACTACCAAAGGGAAAAGGAGGAGTTCAGTATGCAGTCGTGGTAGTTGATTACTCCACCAAGTGGATAGAGGCCGAGCCACTAGAAACCATCACTTCCAAAAAAGTACTGGATATTGTGGTAAAAAAATATAATTTGTAGGTTTGGTCTACCCCAGAAAATAGTGTCCGACAACGGCACCCAGTTTGACAGTCAACTTTTTACGGATTTCTGTGCCAAGCATGGCATCACAAAAAGTTTCTTAGCAGTCTCGTACCCTCATGCAAATAGGCAAGTTGAAGTAGTTAAAAAGACTCTCAAAGACACCCTGAAGAAACGTCTAGAACTGGGTGGCCTGGGAAATTTCCTGGGTTACTCTGGTCACACAGGACTACTGATCGAACGACTACTGGTGATACCCCATTTGTACTAACGTATGTGTATGATGCAATGCTGCCAGTCGAGATGACTCCACCTTCCCACAAGCTAGCACAGTATGACCAAGATCTCCCGTTAGTATCTGTGCCCCGTTACTGGAATGGGGAACACTTGAGGAAGTACTACCAATAAAGATTACTTTTAAGTGATCATTGACTGGCCAATACAGGCACAGACTGCCCATACCACCGACCAACTCAAGTTAGTTATATTAATTATGCACAGACACGATTTTCCCATTTATTGTAATAATTAATATTTATGAATGTAAGCTACAATTGTAGTGATGCAGCTTGTATGGTTAATTTTTAAACAATAAGACACGATTTTTGTCCATTTTTACAAGCCTTACATTTACAATGATTATCTTGCTAACTAGTGATTTCTTTCACGGATTATTGGCAATGGATGAAACATTTATAGGTTTTGGCAAACCCAAGTGGTCCCGAACAGGTTATTACGAGCAACTCTAGTTAGTTAACAGTTGACCAAGAGGATAACCCAATAGTTATGAATCATGCTCGGTCATTTGGGGGGCACCATAGTCATACATTGACAAACAGAGGAAAAAGTGTGTAATTAAAAGGACTTAGAAACATTAATTTTTATTAATGTAAAGTTCTTGCGTGTTGCTCGGTATGTACCAAGCAACAAAAAAAGCCTTAAAACAATTTTTGTAGACAGGGTTGAACAATTTTTGTTTACAACTCATTCGAAAAAAATTGAATAGCTCCGATTTATAGAGCTGCACAGCACCAAACAGAGCTGCATAGCTCCAAAACTGATCCAATTTATAGACAAGGAAGAATACCCACTCTCCTGCCAAGCATTAATGGAACCACCCATTCAGCGGTCCCCTCAACTGCTGCAGGCACGTCCCTCCAATCACATCTCCTCAACCGCCGCACACGTCAGCCCACTCTTCGATGATTTCACAATTGTCGGTACGGTTATTAAGAGAAGCCATCATGACACTTTATGGTATCAAAAAGAGGCGGGAAAGAGTGAAAAGTCATTTCTTGGAAACTCAAAGAAATGCAAAGGCTATTAACTATATTAGATGCTATGCCACATAGCAAGGAGCATATACCCCTGACCAAGCTGGACGGGGTGACCTCCAGAAGAAAGTTTCCATGCTGCTTGGCACAAATGCATTACAGTATACTAAAACAAATATACATAGGCACAATTATAATCATGCTCGTTAATTGGGCCCAAGCCCTAATCATTTTTACATTTAACAGTTGGGCCAAGCTCTAATCATATTACATTTGACAACTAGGCTGAGCCCCAATCATATTACATTTATCAATTGGGTCCCTAATCTTGCATCTCACACATTGGGTGTAGTTTTCTTACCTTTGGTCCGAGTGCATGCAATTAGGAAAGCAAGCACGACTTCCGAGAACGATCCTCTCCCGAGCCCTAGCGGTAACCTAGTCTCAACCCACAAATAACGTTCTCATTACTATTCGATTCCATAATCGAACCTCGGGACAAATCTCGTACTCTTGGGACCTCCAATTCCCCCACAAGGGATGTTGAAATTGTCCCCCAATCCTCAGAGCCTATTCCCTAAAAATGCAAAATGGAGGCCCATGAAAATGTCCTAGCGCTGCGGCACACAGCCAGACCCCCTGCCCTGGAACATCCATGCCCCGCGGCTCGGAAGAACAGCGCCGCGACACCCCTGCACAAACCAATAAAAACTGAGTTTTTCAACCATTTTCCTTGAGCCAAAGCTCCCATATCTCAATCAAAACTTGCCTTAAAGTCCTAAATGAGTTTAAAACACTAAACAACACATCTTAAGCATTACAAACACCTCAAAAACAAAACTCAATCTCTAACCCAAATCAAAACCCATCCCTTGGTTTAAAATTATGCAAAAACTTAAACTATGGCAAGAATTCACCATAAAACAGAGTATAAACATACCTCACTGAAGAACCACGCCACTTATCTTCCTCATACTTGAATTCCTAGCTAAAACCTTAAATTTCCAAGCCTTTTCTCCTTAAAATTTAGAAAAATCCCCCAAGTGCTAGAGAGAAAGAGAGATAGAGAGAAGAAGCTGAGAGTGTGTTTTCCTTAGTGTTCTATTTCCTTCCCCTAAAACATTATAGTGCTTAAGTCCCTCCAAGTTGGCAAAAGACCAAGCTACCCCTAGTTAAAATCTTACTCTTCAAATGCTCCAAGGGAGAATCTGTCTTTTGCCACTTTTCCCCGTTAATCATAATTAACGTCTCATAAATTCCCGTTATCTCCAATTTCTCCAAATGATTACCAAATAATTTCCCATTACCCGATAAACCTCGGTAATGTGCTAAATTACCAAAATACCCCTAGACTCACCCTGAGCTGGGTATTTAACCCCATTATGACTAAACCACTAACTTGCTCCCTAGGATCACCTCATGCTGGGTAACTAAAAAATATCCACATAATAATGTGGTCACAATTATATATGACACAAATTTAAAATTATACTCTCACTGGGTCAAAATTACAAAAATGCCCTTCTAATAAGAAACGGGCCCACATGCATATTTAATATACTTAAACATGCAAGCATAATCATATCATAATACAATTCACATAATAACATGCTCGTAGCACATAAGCACCTAACTAACTCAATTATTGGCTCATGGCCCCCTAATCCAAGCACTAAGCCATATTAGGGAAATTGGGGTGTTACAATGACGAACTATCTGAATACCACATTGAGCCATGGACTTTTTCTTCAAGACCTCCAACTCGATACCTCCTCTTTTCATCACATCAACTCTACAACATGTTGGAATTTATGTTGCTGCAACTTTTTGCACTCACAACTTCAACTCATCCTATTACACATTGATTAATGCCCTACCTGTAACACCCTACTACCTTAGAGTCATTACCATGTGATTTATAAATGTTCCATTATCTCGCTAATTGTGGTTTTAGGTTAAAAAATGTGATTAAATAAAAATAAAGACTCATTTGACGAACGTTAATTATAAAAGATTTGGACACTCATTAAAGTCATAAAAGTTATACATTAGGATCCAAAAATACTGTTTCAAAAATGTATTACAATTAAAAAGTTTCAATACAGTCAACCTAAGAGATAAAACCAACCATTTACTAAAAAATTCCTCAAAAAACCCCGACCGTGGTAGCCAGGTAGGCTAAACATGTACACGTCACTTCAGGCTCTCCAACTCAAGTTTGGTCGACCTTTCCCTTGCCCTTACCTGCACCATAGAGCACCTGTGAGCTGAGGCCCAGCAATAAAACTCAACTTAAGGCATATCACAATTCAATCCAATAATAAATAGCTTAAATAGATAAGTGATTAAACATATAGCGGCCTATGCCGACCCAGGTGCTTTACTAGGAATTGGGTTCACGGTCTTCACTAAGCGGGTGACTACAACACCCTTAGATGGTCTCGCCCTAGCGGCCTGCATACAACATGCTTAATGTCGATCCCGGCCTTTGCCGTCCCCAACCTTCGTCGTTCTCGGCCTTCGCCGTTCTCGACCTTCGCTGTTTTCAGCCTTCGCTGTTCATTTATAATCATGCACAACATAACATAACATTTACAGGTATTCACACACACATTAAACACAAATAATAGGGCCATGCCCTACTCTATGGATACAAGCAGTTTTCTTACCTGTGTCCCGAGCTGATTGATTAATGCGATCCCGAGCACAATCCCCTAAACATGAGCCTTGATGTAAAACCTATTCACAACGCATCAATAAATAGACATCCATCAAGCCCTAATCAATTAAGAACTTCAGATTAATATTCTAGCCTTCAGGACCTCGAATTATACTAAATGGATAGTAGAATCCTTCCCGAGCCATTACATTTGGGTTCCTTTATATTGGGCATTTTCCCTAATTTGAGTTGCGGCCTGCTGCAAGTCAGAGAGCCTTGGCTCTCTCAACTGGGGAACATGAGTCACAGTGTGCCCTACCTACACCGCAACACTTGGGCAAAATCAGAGGCTTCCCATGCCTCTATCCACACACGGGCCGCGGCGCCTGAAGAACGGGGAAGCGGCTCGAGCCCAAAACCCAGAAGTTCTCATGCATCTTTACTAGCCAAATCCACTAATTCACATCCAAAACTTGCACCAAGGTCCAAATTGAGTTAAAAACTCTAATCAATACATTATAAACAGCATAAACACCTCAGAAAACCATCCAAATCCCTGGCTCAACTCAACACCAAACCTAAGTTAAAACTCAGCTAAACCTTAAATTTAACTAGAGAAATTCATATAAAAGCATGTTCTAAGCATTACCTCAATGATGATTTCACCCTCAGATGTTGCTAACCTCTTCCAAACTTCAATTCCTTTAAATTCCCAAGCCCTTTTCCACCAAAATTTTCAGAGAAAAAGATGATCAACCAAGCTTAAATGAAAGAGAAAGAGAAACATGGCTGAGAGGAAAAGGAAGTATGAGGAAGTGTTTTATGGTTTCTAGTTCATTCTACAGGATTCCTAAGGCTAAAGAAAAGTCTGTCCCATTGTACAAAAGACAAAAATGCCCCTAACTTATCATTTACCTTTCTAACGCCACCAAGGGCAAAATTGTCTTTTGCCACATTCCCGCTAATCCTCGAATAGTACTATAAATCCCCATTTAATCCTGACATACCCAAATAATTGCTACATCACTACTCGTTATCCAGTAACCCTGAACACGTGCTACATTTCCAATATACCCCTAGGCTCACCCCGAGCCGGGTATTCAACCCTGTTGTGACTATTTTGCTACTCCTCTCCCCAGGAATGTCTTGGATCACACATCACAAATAAATCTCCACAATCTCGTGGTCTTAAGCACAACACACATATAATTTACATTTATTCCCTCAACGGGCCAAAATTACATATATGCCTCTACTAACCAAAATGGGCCCACATGCATATTTAATTTACCTAAACATGCATTTATAATCACATAATCATTTAATCCACGTAATAGCATTATTAAATCAATTATTTCCCTCCTGGCATGCTAATCAAGGAACTAAGCCTTATTAGAAAATTTGGGACGCTACATTACCAGTAGCTAAAAATGGTCTTCCAAGAATAATTGGGATGTTTGCATCCTCCTCCAAGTCCAAAATAATGTGCAGAGAAGATAAATTTATCCACCTTTACTAGAACATCCCCAATCACTCCGCAAGGATGTTTGACTAAGCGATCCACTATTTGAAGTGTCACAGTAGTTGGTCTCACTTGCCCCCATTTTAGTTTTTTATAGATAGATAGATAGATAGATAGATAGATAGATAGATAGATGGATGGATGGATGGATAGATAGATAGATAGAGGCATTAGATTCACACTTGCCCCTAAATCACAGAGTGTCTTCTCAAAAACCACATTCCCTATAGTACAAGGAATGGTGAAACTACCCGGATTTTTAAGCTTGGGAGGTAGTTTCTTTTGGAGTATTGCACTGCACTCCTCAGTCAGTGACACTGTCTCATAGTCCTCCAGTTTCCTTTTCTTCGACATGATTTCCTTCATGAACTTCACATAACTCGACAGTTGTTCAAGTGCCACAGCAAAGGGAATGTTGATGTGAAGTTTTTGAAAAACATCTTAGAACTTGGAAAACTACTAGTCAATCGTCTTCTTTTGAAGCCTTTGAGGATATGGGATCTTGATGTGGTGCTCAAAACTCACTGGTGACTGTTTCTTCTCAAAGTTCTCATTAACCTCTTCTTCCACCTTATCCTTCTTCTCATCAACCACTTTTGGTAACAAAATAGACTTCTTGACTGACTCTTCTAATTCCTTACCACTCTTCAAGGATATAGCCTTGCATTGCTCCTCAGTATTACTAGGCAAAGTCCCTTGAGGCTTACTTTGTAACATATTTTCCAATTGACCAACTTGAATCTCCAGATTTCTGATGGATGCTCTAGTTTCAGTCATGAACTAAGTTTGAGTGTTGGTCAAGGTCAAAATTCCAGCTTGTAATTCATTAGATTTCTCTTGAGAAACTGGTGGTTGTGACATTTCTTTAGGCGGAGCTTGAGACACGGGCTGCTGAAATTGTTGTTGAGGGCTCTGATTATTTCTCCATGGAAAACTAGAATGATTCCTCCACCTTGGGTTGTAAGTGTTGGAGAAAGGGTTGTTGGCTTGCCTATTAAAATTTCCCAGTATATTCACTTGCTCCATAGGGATAGAATTATTCACCTTTGCTTCCATACAGCACACAAGAAGATGAGAACCTCCATGCCTTTCACACATCGTTTGCATCTACATGGCTTGAGCTGAAATATTATTTTTCTACAACAACTTGGTTAAGGTGGCAACTTGAGTAGTTAATGTTGTGATAGCATCTAGTTCATGAATCCAAGCTAATTTTATGTTACGAGTGGCTCGCTCATTAGACCATTGTCAGTTATTCATGGTGATTTCTTCCAAGAATACATAAGCCTCATTAGCACTTTCACCTATGAATGCTCATCTTACTGCGACATCAATGATGGTGCACGTAGTAGTGCACAACCCATTATAGAAATTGTGGACCAACATCCACTTCTCAATGTCGTGATGGGGACACTTTCTCAAAAATTCTTTAAACCTTTCTCATGCGTCATATAATGATTCCTAATCATTATGGAAGAAGTTATTGATCTCTCCTATCAACCTTGCAATCGTTGATGGTGGAAAGAACTTGGTGAGAAACTTCTGTGCTAGATCCTCCCAAGTGCTAATAGAGTTGGCATGTAGAGAGTTTAACCAACTCTTGTCTCTTTCCCTCAGTGAGAATGGGGCACTCCCAAGCATGTCCTGTAATGCCTCGAAATCCCTAATGCGGTTTAATGGCTGGATTAGTAGGTCAGGAGGGCCATAACTGTTTAATTATGCCATTAAATGATAATATGCATGTTTATGTGAATTATATTATAATATGATGTTATATGCATGCATGTGGGTCCACATTTGATTATTAGGGTGTTTTGGTAATTTGGACCGTTGAGGGCATATTTGTATATTTGGGTGCATATTGTGATTTTTGAATGAGATTCCATTATTATGGAGATATATTCGAGCTATTCAGCATGAGACGGTCTTATATTATGGATTAGTGGTTTTGTCATAACGGGGGTCTTTTATTGGGATATTGAGTTATGAGAATGTTATTTGATGATTAATTGGGAGTTATTGAGATCAGGAGGAAATTCTGGAAGT
This sequence comes from Humulus lupulus, assembly GCF_963169125.1. NCBI lineage: Eukaryota > Viridiplantae > Streptophyta > Magnoliopsida > Rosales > Cannabaceae > Humulus > Humulus lupulus. The sequence goes on along the minus strand of NC_084794.1, from coordinate 193,486,191 downwards.
TTTGACTATAATGTCCCCGGGGGTGTTTTCGGGACCCCGAGCACTAGGTTTTGTTTGAGGTTACTTAAGCTTGAAGTAGCTTGTCAGATAGAACGTACGTTAGAAAACCTCTCGTTCTCCTCCCGTTAGTTCATTTCACCATTCGGAGAATTCCAAAGAAATCTTGAGTTCTAGGAATCGGAATCAAGCGAGGATCGAGGCATAGCGATCCTAGGAAAGATTAGAAGCTTCTTGACCGAAGGATTTGATGAGAAACAATCCAATCAAAGGTAATCTAAGTTTTAAGTATTGAGTTTTTAGAGTTTCTAAGCTTAGAATTTGATTTTGTGAATCGTTGAGTTTTTGGTTCGATTGAACCTCGAGATTTGATGGTTTTGGATCACTGGGAAGCTTGGGAAATTTGGTTTGATGATTTGGAAGTGTTTAGGCATGATTGTGGAGGCTTTAGGATGTTGGAAATCGTGTTTGGGAAGGTTCTGGGTTGGGGGTTGCGGCCCTGTTCTTGGGGTGCCGCGGCCCTAGCTCAAAGAAGCAGGTGGGAGAATTTGTTCTTGCTGGGAGCCGTGGCCCTATATATAGGGCGCCACGGCCCTTTATTCAGTTGTGGCTGGGGGCCGCAGCCCTTGGACAGGTTTGAGTCCGTTTGAGTGTTTTGGCTCCGGAAACTTGGTTTTAGGCCTTAGGATCGATCCTACTACCCGGATTAGTGGGGATTGATGTCCTGGAGGCTAGATCTTGGTTTGGGAACCCTTGTTTATCATTTTATTGATGGTGTCCCATATTGGTTATGACTAGGTGACCGCTAAAGGACTAAAAGTCAGATCGTTCTCAAGGGTCGTTCTTTTATTCATTCTCGCTCGAATCAGAGGTAAGAAAATTGCAGCCTGTGTATGTGACATGCATGATTGTTATTGAGGCATGTTTATTGATAAATGTTGACATGGATTGCATATTAAATGCTAGTGAATGTTGTTTACTTGTATATGGCACTGACTAGTCAGGGACACTGACCTAAGAGTCAGATACGGCATAAGCGTCCTGAACGCAGGGCCAAATGAAGATTAGATCTAATCGATATCAGCATTGAATGGCTCTAAGGAATTAATGTTGGACCGAACCTAAGGTTGATGAAACTTATAAGCGCTTGGCTAGTCTAAGACTAGTTACTGAGAGCTAGGGCCAAAGGCCTAGGTGACCATTCGTCACATGGCTTGGGAACAATGTTCCAGGGTTATGACTCTATGGTCATGAGGAAGGTTATGTTGGTGACCAGTCACCATGCACCTATCTTATTTAAGCTAGTGAAGATTCACTTATCTGTTAAGCCCTGGTGACCCTATCATCACAAGGCTAAAGGGAGCTATACCCAATTTAGTGACTTTTGTGACTGTCACTTATCTATTTTGGACTGATAGTCCTGAATGATTATTATGATCATTATTGATATTATATCAGGCTATATTGTGTTTTCTTGCTGAGCCTTGGCTCATGGGTGCTATGTGATGCAGGTAAAAGGAAAGAAAAGCTCACCTAGCCTTGAGTGGAGAGCTTAGGTGGTGATGTGTACATATGCGGCCGGTTGACCACCACGGCCAAGGAGCTCTCAGAGGAATTAGGGGGTTTACCCTATTTTTGCTGCTTAGGTCGGCAGGGTTGTAAATTTGAAACAGTGGTGACCATTTTGTGTTATAAATAACTTGTAGATGTTTTGATGAGCTCATGAACAGTTTATATACTTAATAAAATATATCCTTTCCTTTTTATTGGTTTTCCACCTTAGCCTGTTAATAACACTTAGAACCACGTTTTTAACCAAAGGACTCGGGTAGCGAGTCAACTTTCCAGTTTACTATTCACCGTAACTGTTCTGGGGTAGCCAGGGCGTTACATGTCCCATCCCAGCCGCTTGCTGTCTGCGCCACTACAGCCCGTGCGCACCCCAGGTGCCTTCCTCATTGCCTACGGCAGCCACCAACCCAAGCCCTTGGCTCCCATGGTGTTGCTGACCCTAGTGGTCTAGGGCACCATTCTTGGTGGCTAAGTTAAATCCTATTTATGTGCAATTATCTTTTATTTAATTATTTTTTAAATTATTTGAATTTAAAAGTTTATTTATCTTATTTTATTTTTATTAGAAAAATAAATATCTTTTAGTTTGATAAGATTTTATCTTATGGAGCTTCACGATCTCGCTTCTCTCTCTTCCATGGCGAAGAAGAAGAAGTCGGTTAGGAAGCCGATGACTCAATCGGTTGCTCGGGGCTCTCCGTCAAATGACCAGGAAGGCTCTGATGCTGGAGATGCGATCCTTGAAGATGATGTTTCGATTAAAGGTTTGAACCTAATTGCTGAAGCGATTCATTCGAAGGAAAATGTTGATAGTAAAAAGTAGGTTGATGTGCATCGGGTCTTTGGTATGGCTACCCCTTCTTTGAACCCTCTTAGCTGGGCAGATAAGGTGGAGGAAGGAGATTATCAGGCATCGGCTCATAATCAATGGCAACAGTTCACGGCATGTAAGCTCTCGTTTTGTGAACAAAAACTAGAGTTTGCTGAACCAATGATCAAAGATGGTAAGAAAATTGCTCAGGTAGATATTGAAGAGGTCAAATGCCAATATGCTAATTGGAGCTCTGCAGTTATCTGCATGGTTATTGGTGCTAATCCCCCAATGGCTGTGTTCGAAGGGTTCATCAAAAGAGTTTGGGGTCATTTAGGGATTGCTCAAATAGCTAGAATAACTATGGGACTAACTATGGTCAAGCTTAATGATGTTGCTACTCGAGATCATGTGCTTGAAAATGGAATGCTTCAGTTTGACAGGAAACCAGTTATTATCTGTCCTTGGACTACAGATCTCAATGCGGTTAGACTAATCCGATCAGTACCTCTGTGGATTCGGCTGCATGATTTAGGCCTTCAATATTGGGGAAGCAAATGTCTTAGTTCTCTTATGAGCACGATAGGAAAACCGAATATCATGGACAAATTTACTCGAGAGCGATCTAGAGTTCAATTTGCTAGGGTTCTTGTGGAGATGGATATAACAGATAATCCTCCTCGGATTATACAATACCTTAATGAGTATGGTCAACTTGTTGAATAGGGGGTGGATTATGAATGGCTTCCTATTAAGTGTAAGACTTGCTTTGGATATGGTCATTCCATGGCAGGCTGTAGGAAGGGGATGAAGACTTAGTGGGTCAAGAAGGAAGTTTAGCCTAAAATTGCTACAGAGGAGGGGATGGACAAGGGAAACAACTCATGGTTGATGCTCCTGATATGTTTAAGGGATCTATTAATGCCACTAATGCTACTAAGGGACAAAAAATCGGTGGTGATACTTGGAAAACTCCAAAGAAAGTGGTTCTTCATTCCAAACATGGACAAACTGAAACTGATATTATTTTGGCTGCTAAGGTTCAGACTGAACAAGGTCAGAATAGGAAAAATTCATTTGAAGTGCTTCAAGGGCAGGTGGAGGGTGAGAAAAGAGGTAATATTGCTACCAATTTTTCTTATGGATAATTGCAATATTTTAAGTTGGAATATGAGGGGGTTGAATGGTACTAATAAACATGCTGCTATTTTAGATATTTGTAGTAGCAATAAAGTGGGGGTTGGTGCTTTGTTGGAAACAAAAATGAGGGGGAATAAAGTCACCGAGCTGATGGCTCATAAATTTATTAATTGGGATTTTTATTCCAGTCCTGTTATTGAAGGCAGAATATTGATCATTTGGAGAAAGATCTTTGTGATGGTTATTGTTATAGAGGAGATCAATCAGTATGTTCACTATATGTTCACTGTTTTGTTAAAATGGCTGGTCAGAGACATGCTTTTTGTGCTACATTTGTGTATAGGCTTAATACAGTGGAGGAACGGAAGGGGTTATGGCAGGGCATAACCAGCCTTAAGTTCCCTGCTAAGTCTTGGGCTATCCTGGGTGATTTTAATGCCATATTTAATGTGAAGGATAGAAGTGGTGGTAAATCTGTTTCCAATTCGGAATTGATGGACTCTTCTCAATGGCTTGCTTTGAATCAAGTGGATCTGCTTAAAAGTACATGCTCTTTTTTTACTTGGACAAATAACCAAGATGGTCAAGCCCGCATATACTATAAGATAGTTCATGTCTTTACTAATGAGGAATGGCTTGACTTTTTTCCAAATTCTACAGCTATTTTTCGTTGGGAAACAGTTTCTGACCATTTTTCTTGTATTATTTCTACCACATCTTTTGAGCATATAGGTATTAAACTATTTTCGTTCTATAATTTTTGGACAGAACATAAAGATTTCAAACAGGTGGTATTGGACAACTGGAGGAAGTCGATTAATGGGACTGGTTTGAAGGCTATTTACTTGAAGACCATGAGGCTTAAACACAGATTGAAGAAGTTTAATAGTGATAATATTGGGGATATAGGTGTGAACTATCAGGCAGCTAAGGATCGTTACCAGGAATCTCAACTCCAAGCTCAAAAACATCCTAGAGACCCTGTTTTCCAAGAGATGGAAGTGGTTGCTGCTGTAGCTTTCAATGTTCAGGAGCAAATGTATCACAGTTTTTTTGCTCAAAGAAGCAAAATTACTTGGTTAAGAAAGGGAGATATGAACACCTCTTATTTTCATACTTTCTTGAAAAAGCGTAAAGAAGAGAATCGAATTGCCACCTATCTAAATGAGCAAGGTAGATTAATTGATAATTTTCCTGATGTCGTGTCTCATTTCTTGGACCACTTTAGAAGTTTTATGGGCAGCCCCAGCTCAGCCACTATGAGGATATGCTTATAGTGTATTGAGATGGGTAACAAACTCTCGATTGAACATCAGCTTTCTCTCTTAAAACCGTTCTCTCATAAGGAAATCAAAACTGCATTTTTTAGTATTCCCATCATCAAGTCCCTGGGACCTGATGGGTTTGGTTCTACTTTCTTCAAGGTTTTATGGATGGACATTGGAGGAGATATATGTAGAGCAGTTGGTCATTTCTTTGAGACGGGAATTTTTCCAGTCGAGCTTCATAATACAACTCTTTCATTGATCCCTAAAATAGATAACCCTGCTTGGGCAGTAGACTATAGGCCTATTGCTTGTTGTTCCACAATATACAAGTGCATTTCTATGCTTTTGTGTTCCCAATTGGCCAAGGTCCTTCCTGGTTTAGTTCAATTGAACCAAGGTGCCTTTGTTTAGGGTAGATCGATTGCTCATAATATCTTGATATTCCAAGATTTAATCAAGAATTATGGGAGGAAAACTACCTCTCCTAGATGTGCCATCAAGATTGACTTAAGCAAAGCTATGACACTGTTGATCGGTGGTTCCTTGAAGACCTATTGAAGTCCTTATGCTTCCCTATGAGGTTTATAGGTTGGATTATGACTTGTTTAAAAAACACAACTTACTCGTTGCTTATGAATGGAAGAGTTTAAGGTAGCTTCAATGGTGAGAAAGGGCTGCGACAAGGAGATCCTATATCTCCGCTTCTGTTTGTTCTAATAATGGAATACCTTACTCGTAGTCTTCAACTGGCAGTTCAAAGTTCTACATTTAGATATAACCCTATGTGCAAAAGCCTTAAACTTCTTAGTCTTTGTTTTGCTGATGACTTGATTTTATTTTTCCAGGGGACTCAATCTTTTGTTAAAGTGCTTAAAGTAGCTCTAGAGGAGTTTAGTTCTGCTACTGGGCTCCATATTAATACTAGCAAGTCTAACATTTAATTTGGGGGAGTGAATGCAGCGGATAAAAAGACCATAGTTCATGAGATTCAGCTTACTGAAGGGTCCTTTCCTCTCAAGTACTTGGGAGTTCCTATGCGGCCTACTAAGTGGAAACTTGAGGATTGTGGCATTATTATCCAAAAGATCAAACTGAGGTTACATACCTGGGTGAGTAGGCATCTGTCTTTTGCAGGCCGAATCCAACTGATTCATTCAGTATTGTTTGGTCTTCGAAATTACTGGATGAGCATATTTGTGCTTCCCCAAAGTGTTGTTAAGGAAGTTGAGAAGCTTTGACGTGGCTTTCTTTGGGGTCTCAATGGTAATAGAAGTAAGATTCACATAGCCTCTTGGAAGAAAGTTTGTCTCCCAAAGGCTTATGGTGGTCTCGGTTTCAGGGATGGTTCCAACTGGAACTGAGCTATATTAGCTAATTATATTTGGGCCATTTCAGAAAAGCATGATCTGCTATGGGTCAAGTGGATTAACTCTGTCTATTTGAAAGACTCTAATTTTTGGATTTACAAGCTGAAATCAGATTCGAGTTGGTATTGGAGAAAACTTTGTCACTTGAGGAGAAAATTTAGCCAATTTGAAGTGAGAGTTGCTGGTTTAACAAGGACATTTAGAGCTTCTAAACTCTATAACAGTTCTCTTTGCCAACAACAGGTTAACTATCATCAATCAGTTTGGTGCAAGATGTCTCTTCCTATTTACTTTGGCAAGTTGTGAACTCTCACCTTCTTACTAGAGATATTATGATCAAGTTTTGTATTCCACTTGATTCACTACCATGTCCTGTCTGTGGTCTCTATAATGAGAGTCATACTCATCTCTTCTTTGAGTGTTATCTTTCGTAGAAGGTGACAGATTTAATCTTCAACTGGATGGGGTTTAGATCTTGGCCTTTAGAGTTTACTGGATGGACTAATTGGCTTGCTAATAGAAGAACAGGGATCATTCCATCTATCAACAATATGATTCTTGCTGCTATTGTGTATAATCTCTGGAGGAACCGAAATAGATGCATATTTGATAGTTTTTCTTAGACTGCTGATTGTATAGCTAATGAAATAATGAGTATAGTTCATTACAGATTATTCATTGTAAAGAGTAGGAAGATGACCTTACAGGAACAAAGATTTATAGACAAAATTAAAATGTATTTAGGTTGGGTGGGGTGCTAGTGTTATTTCTGTTTGTATAGTTTCGGTCTGGTTGTACTGGTTGGTTGATTAATGAAGTTCATTTCCTTCTTGATCAAAAAGAAATATTTTATCTTATGTTTAAATAATTATTTGAATTTTATTATTTAATTATTTAAATTCAACTAAATTAAAAAGATGACAAAATTGATTATTTAATTAAAACATAGTTTTAATTAAATATATTAATTGGAAAGTTAGTTTCTAATTAATTACTTGGGCCTAACAAATTCCTAAAGATTAGCAAGAAAGCCTAAAAGAGAGAAGAAACATTCTTGGACTCTTAAAAACCACCTAAAGGCTATTTCGTAATTTTATTTCTATTTTTTCAAATGTTTTAAATTTAGAAATAGCCAATAGTACATGGTTCATCATTTGTTGTTTATATATTTGTTTATTGTATTTATTTAAATAAATGTTAATTAATGTTTTATTGATAACATGATCATGCATTAGTCGATTACATGCCATTCATGAAACCCCACACAATTTTCATTAATCATGCATCTTTTAGAAACATGATTATTTAGGATTGTCCTAACTGTTTATATGTATTGTTTTGGAGAAATCAATTGCATGTAAACTACTAAGTATTATGATAACTCTACAAAATAGAGTTATTTTACCACTTTTTATGTGCTAATTGTTGCTTAATTCTTGAGTTTTTAATTGATTTATTAAATTTTAAAGTAATTTTGAATTTATTGGGCTTATTTTGATTTTATATATATTTGTATGTTTTTATAGTTATTTTATTGTAATATGTTGTAATTTAATTATTTGAATTATTGTTGTGTGTTTAGTGGTAAAAATAAATGCATATTTATTCAACTTAAGTGTAAAAAAAAATTAAGTTTAAATTAATATTTTCTTTAAATTAATGAGATGTATTTGTATGTTGAAAATATTTATTTGAAGTTAATTTATACTATTTTATAGAAATTAATTTGCATTTTTTTGTTTAAAGGAAATCTATGATAAAAGTGGCATTCTTGAAATGCCTTAACCAAGGCCCATCTCCTAGCCCAGGCCTGCCTGCTACAGCACCAAGAAGCCTGCCTCCACGCCTTCAACGACCCAGCAGCAAGCTTTCATCTCAGCCAGCATCACACAATTCCAATGCCTCCAGCAAGCCTCCATCCAGCTGCCACCTGTCCCATTTTCTCTCAGCATTCGGCTTCTCCAGCACTCAGCAGCGCCTGCCATGCCACAAAGCTCCAGCCTCCATTCCAAGCATATCTCCACAAAATGCATCACGGGCCTCTGCCCCATTCAGGCCTAACTTGGGCCCGTTCCCTTCTCACGCCTGGCACCCATTGCAGCCACCAGCCGCCTGTCTCACAGCCACCCCACAGCCCCTTGAGCCCATAAATTGCCCAAATGTACCACTTGTCCCCTATGACCAAAATGCCAACTTTTTACCATTTTGTCTACACATTTTTACCACAACATCATCATTACACCCTATAATTTACCTCTACATACCATATTTATTTTATTTAATTAATCTAATCAATTTAATTAATTTAAATTGATTATTTTAATAATCTCACTTTGGCTCTAAATATGGAATTTCAAGACCATTTTAGGGTGCTTAATTTTTGGTTACTGTCTTCCTTTCTCCCATTTTCTCTCTACCATCCTCTCTTCCCCTTTGGGTTTTTCAAGAGCATTTTGCAAGTATGCATGTCATTTATTTTGTAATTTCTACTCTAGTTATGTGCTTCTAATCTTTTTCATAAGATTATTAAGATCATGATGAAGCAACTTGTAACTAGGTAATATTTATGTTGTATGTTGATTTCCCTTGTAATGCAACAAGTTTATGGATTTTTCTTCTTCATAAATTTCTTTCATCTTAAATATCTTGTATTTTAGATTGTTAGAACATATTTACACTTTGTTCTTCATTAGTGCATAAACATATTATTCTTTGTGTAAGATGTGTCATTAAATTGTACACATCCATGCTTAGAACAAAAATATTATGTTTTGCCTCATAAATAATGTTCATTGATTTATTTGTTATTTCATTAGATTGATTTACACTAAATGCTTTGAAATTATAATTTTGAAAAGTGAAGAAAAATCCTATCTTTTTATAAGAAATTTGTGCTTAAAATTATAAATCTTTTTGGAAAATGATAGTTTAAATTATTTTAACTATCACTAAAACTTGGGAATCAATATACTAATAAATATTATTAAACTTACCTTTTGTGGATTCTAGTATCTTAATAATCTTTTCTTTTAACACTTATTTTCAACTCATTATTGCTTTATTTTTAATCTCTTAAATAGCTTTATTTTTCAATCTTTTATTTTATGTTCATAATATTAAAACTCATCAATCTTTGGAGCTAGGTTAGAATTTATTACATTTGATTTAAAATAGTTTTCTCTTTTCGATTTTAGACAACTCCTTTGGGTTCGACATCCTTGCTTACAAGATCATTATTCTATATGAACGATTCGTGCGCTTGCGATTTATAATTTTTTAAACATACCCGTTTTGGGTCTATCAAGTTTTTGGCGCCGTTGCCGGGGAGTTGCAAGAGAAAAGAAACGAAATTTATCTCAAGGTTAGTGAATTCTTCTACTAGTTATTTTAATTTTTTGCACTTAAAAGAAAACTAAAAAAATACATATATATATCTATAAAATCTAAAAAAAAAAAAAAAAAAAAAATTTGGGACGGTTCTACCACCCATATATAAAAAATAAAAATAAAAACTCATTTATATATTTATGTTTATTGCTTTTTTTTTTAGTGACGGCACTTGTGCCTCCTAATTTTTCTATCTTTTTAATGTTTATAGTTGATGGCACTTGTGCCTCCTAATTTTGCTGTAATTTTATTTCTTTTATATCTTTGTTAGTTGACGGCACTTGTGCTTCCTAACCTTTGTTATAATTTTCTTTATTTATTTTGTTGTAATTTTTATGTTATTTAATTTCCGCAAATTACTAGTTGATGGCAATTTTGCCTCCTAGTCTTCTATCTTATGTTTGAGTTGATGGCACTTGTGCCTCCTAGTTTTTACCTTAATTTTGTTATGGTTGATGGCATGCTATGCCTCCCTACTCTTGCTTAAATTTTAGTCTTATTTAATTTTTGCCTCATTTTTCTTTGTCTTCTATAAAATTTTAGTGTAATATTGTGAAAAATACTTGAAAAAAAAAAAGAAACCTAAATCTTCTCCTTTCACCATAAGCAATTTTTGCTTAAAGGAAATTTGAACAAAATTCCCAATCCGCCTCTACTAATTAACCTCGGGGAGTTGTTAGTAGTGCGCGAGTAAGTGGAATCAAATAGGCCTGGGGACAAGTAAACCATAAGAATTATATTGTTGTGAAATCTCTAAAAATTGTAAGTATGCTCTGTGGTTGCGGTTTTAACTGATCTTCCACATCAGAAAATTGCTTGTTTGAGATTATCCTTGTTGCCTTGTTTGTGAAAATTGTATGCATCATTGGGAACGTAACTCTAAAAAACGATTAGTAAAAAGACGTTTATCTTTGTTTGAAATTGAAAGTGTTAGTAAAAATTTGAGCATCATGGAACCTATTGCTAATATTGTTGATGAAAATGCTGTGCCTGAAAAAACTTTGCTTGAATATTTTGCACCTATTTCATCTAATGCTCCTTCATGCATTGTTTTACCTACAACTTCTGCTACTCATTTTGAGCTTAAACCAACAATCATTCAACTGTTGCCATCTTTTTATGGGTTAGATAGAGAGGATCCTTACATGCATGTCAAAGATTTCTTAGAAATTTGCTCAACATTTAAATTTCAAAAACTTTCTGATGAGTCGGTCAAACTAAGATTGTTTCCTTTTTCATTAAAAGACAAATCAAAAGCTTGGTTAAATTCCCTTCCCACGGGGTCTATAACCACATGGGATCAACTTTATAATAAATTCTTACTGAAATTTTTTCCTATGTCTAAAACTGATAGTCTAAGGAGAGAAATCTCCGAGTTTTTTCAAAAAGATAATGAAGAGTTTTATGAATGTTGGGAAAGATTTAAAGATTTATTATTAAAATGTCCTCATCATGGTTTTGAAAAATGGAGACTTGTAAAATATTTTTATGATGGTTTGACTCCCTCTAATCGTCAAATGATTCAATCTATGCATACTGGAAATTTTTTAAAATTTCAAGGACAAGAGGCGTGGGACGCCCTTGAAGATTTATTTGTCAATTCACAACAATGGAATTATTTTGATCCTAGGTCTAGGTCAACTAATTCACCAAAAAGAGGAGGAAGATATGAAGTAAAAGAAGAATTAGACTTAAGAACATCCTTAGACAAATTAGCGAGAAAAGTGGAAGCTTTAGCCATAAGCCAAACTATAAACTCTCCAATTCAACCAAGAAAAGATGTTTGTTCTATATGTTCTAGTCCTTGCCATAATGTCCAATCATGTCCTTCCTACCAAGAAGCCTTTTCTGAGGAGGCCAATGCACTTCATGCTTATGGGAAACCAAATGATAGCCCATTTTTATCCACCTACAATCCAAATTGGAGAAACCATCCGAACTTTTCATGGAGACAAAACCAACCCCAAATGAATCAAGGGCACCAATACAACACACAAAACCAAGCTCATGCCCCACAAAATCAACCATATCCTCAACAAAGAAAACCTTCCTTAGAAGATACTTTACAACAATTTATGCAATCCACTCAACAAATCATACAAAATCAATCTCAATCAATTACCAAACTCGAGACACAAGTAGGACAACTTGCCACTGCTTTAGCTGATAGAGAAAAAGGAACATTCCCTAGTCAACCTATCTCTAATCCAAAAGGTCAATATGAGATAGGAAAGTCTAGTCATAATGGAGAAGTCAAATCAATTTCAACTCTTAGGTCCGGAAAGAACATTGTCAAACCCGATTATATACCCGAGGTTGAAAATGAAAAAGAAAAAGAAAAAGAAAAGAGTCAGCCTTCTAGTTCTAATCTCAATGACTCATCAAACAAAGAAATTCCAATCCATCCTTTCATTCCAAAAGCCCCATTTCCACAAAGATTACTTCCAATTAAAAAAGGCGGCCAATATAATGACATCTTAGAAGTTTTTAAACAAGTTAGTATCAATATCCCTTTCTTAGATGCCATTAAACAAATTCTTGCCTACTCTAAATTTTTAAAGGATCTTTGTACTGTTAAAAGAAACACTAATGTTCCTAAAAAGGCATTTTTAACTGAACAAGCTAGTTCCATTATTCAATATAAGAGTCTTGTTAAATATAAAGATCCTGGGTGTCCCACAATTTCATGCATTATTGGTGATCATTTTATTAACAAAGCTTTACTTGATTTGGGTGCTAGTGTGAATTTATTGCCTTATTCTGTTTATAAGCAACTTGGTCTTGGTGAGCTAAAACCTACCTCTATAACTCTTCAATTAGCCGATCGTTCTGTGAAAATTCCTAGAGGCATTATAGAGGATGTTTTAATAAAAGTTGATAAATTTTATTTTCCTGTTGACTTCATTGTTCTTGATACTCAACCTGTGGAAAATATGCATGCTCAAATTCCTATCATTTTAGGTAGACCATTCTTAGCTACATCTAATGCAATCATAAATTGTTGTAATGGTGTTTTGAAATTATCTTTCGGAAATATGACTGTTGAATTGAATGTATTTAATGTGGTTAAATCTGTTGAGTGTGAAGAAGTGCATGAAGTTAACATGATAGATAGTATATGTGAAAATGATGGAAATGACTTACTTGACTTTTGTGAAAAATACTTTGGTATGAACTTGCATGTTGATGACTCTAATGATGATGTGAATTCTTTGGTAGAGCCTATACCCTTACATGAAACCAAATTTGAACCTTTTTCACCCTTAGATCATGTTCAATCAATTTCTGAGTCTCCAAAGTTAGACCTTAAAGCTTTACCAGAAAATTTAAAATATGTTTTTCTAGGAGAATCTGAAACTTTACCTGTTATCATAGCATCCTCTTTAGATAAAGAACAAGAAAATAAGTTGTTAGATGTCCTTAGAAAACATAAAGAAGCCATAGGTTGGACCATTGGAGACATTAAAGGAATTAGCCCATCCATATGTATGCATAGAATCCATCTAGAAGAGAATGCTAAAACCTCTCGGGAATGTCAAAGAAGGTTAAATCCAAATATGAAAGAAATAGTTAGAGAAGAGGTCATAAAATTGTTAGACGTAGGTATCATTTACCCTATTTCTGATAGTCAATGGGTTAGTCCAGTTCAAGTTGTGCCTAAGAAGTCTGGGATCACAGTTGTTGAAAATGAGAAAAATGAATTAATCCCTACTAGAGTACAAACGGGGTGGAGAGTGTGCATAGACTATAGAAAGCTGAATAATGTTACTAGAAAAGACCATTTTCCATTACCTTTTATTGATCAAATGCTTGAACGATTAGCTGGCCATGCATATTATTGCTTTCTTGATGGGTATTCGAGATATAACCAAATCCCCATTGCCCCAGAAGATCAAGAAAATACTACATTTACATGCCCTTTTGGGACTTTTTCCTATTGTCGCATGCCTTTTGGATTATGTAATGCACCTGCGACTTTTCAAAGGTGTATGATTTCGATTTTTTCTGACATGGTTGAAAGATTTCTTGAAGTATTTATGGATGATTTTTCTGTGTTTGGTTCCTCTTTTGATGAATGTTTGCACCATCTTTCACTTGTTTTAATTCGTTGCAAAGAGAAAAATCTTGTGCTTAACTGGGAAAAATGTCATTTTATGGTTAAAAAAGGAATTGTTTTAGGTCATGTAATCTCATCTGATGGAATAGAAGTTGATAAAGCTAAAGTTGATCTTATTTCAAAACTTCCCCCACCTAAAACTGTGAAAGAAATTAGATCATTCTTAGGCCATGCCGGTTTTTATAGAAGATTTATAAAAGACTTTAGCAAAATTTCTCGACCTTTATGCCATTTACTTGGAAAAGAAAATGCTTTTGTCTTTGATAATAATTGCCATGTTGCCTTTGAAAAATTAAAAAATTTGTTGACTACTGCACCTATTATTCGACCTCCTGACAGGAAAATACCTTTTGAAATAATGTGTGATGCTTCTGATTATACTATAGGTGCTGTCTTAGGGCAAAGACTTGAAAAAATACCTCATGTAATTTACTATGCTAGCAAAACTTTAAATGATGCTCAATTAAATTACTCCACAACCGAAAAAGAATTTCTTGCTGTTGTTTTTGCATTGGAGAAATTTAGATCTTATCTGTTAGGGTCTAAAATTATTGTCTACTCTGATCATGCTGCATTAAAATATCTCTTATCAAAAAAAGATGCTAAGTCTCGTTTGATCCGTTGGATACTTCTTTTACAAGAATTTGACTTAGAAATACGTGATAAAAAAGGATCTGAAAATGTTGTTGCTGATCATTTATCTAGACTAGTTGTTGAAACTATACATGATCCCAATCCTATCACTGAAACTTTTCCTGATGAACAATTGATGCATATTTCTTCATTGCCTTGGTATGCTGATATTGTTAATTATTTGGTCACTAAAGAAATACCATCTCATTGGTCTAAGCATGATAAATCTAAATTTTATTCTGAGGTGAAAAACTTTATTTGGGATGATCCTTACTTGTTTAAATACTGCCCTGATCAAATAATTAGAAGATGCATTCCAAACTGTGATCAATCTAAAATCATATCTTTTTGTCATGATCATGCATGTGGAGGACATTTTAGTAGTAAGAAAACAGCTGCTAAAGTTTTACAATGTGGTTTTTATTGGCCTACTATATTTCATGATACATATGTTTATTGTAAAGCTTGTGAGCGTTGCCAAAAGTTAGGAAGTTTAACTAAAAGAAACATGATGCCTTTAAATCCTATTCTTATTATTGACATATTTGATGTTTGGGGCATTGATTTTATGGGACCATTTCCTAACTCTTTTGGTAATCTTTATATTCTTGTTGGAGTTGATTATGTGTCTAAATGGGTTGAAGCTGTTGCATGCCACACTAATGACCACAAAGTTGTGCTTCGATTTTTGAAAGAAAATATATTTTCCCGTTTTGGTTCACCACATGCTATAATTAGTGATAACGGTTCACACTTTTGTAATAAGCCATTTGAACATTTGATGAAACAATATGGCATTACACATAAAGTCTCAACACCATATCACCCACAAACTAGTGGTCAAGTTGAAGTGTCTAATAGGGAAGTTAAGCACATTTTAGAAAAAACTGTGAATCCAATTAGGAAAGATTGGTCCTTAAGACTCACTGATGCATTATGGGCGTATCGTACCGCATACAAAACACCCATTGGCATGTCACCCTACAGACTTGTGTATGGGAAGGCGTGCCACTTACCTGTTGAGTTAGAACATAGAGCCTTTTGGGCAATTAAGCAGTTAAACTTTTCTTTAGACAAAGTAGGTGAGAAACGAAAGCTTCAACTAAATGAACTAGAAGAAATTAGGAATGATGCATATAACTATTCAAAAAAGTATAAGGATCGTATGAAATTTTACCATGACAAAAATATTTTGAGAAAAGATTTTTCTCCAGGTCAGAAAGTCCTTTTATACAACTCTCATTTGCATTTATTCCAGGGAAAGTTACACTCTAGGTGGTCCGGTCCTTACATTGTTCGTATTGTTTTTCCACATGGAGCTATTGAAATTGAAAATCCTAAAAATGGTGATATATTTAAAGTTAATGGACAAAAATTAAAACCATTTTTAGAATTAAAAACTGATGAAGTGGATGAGATCCTCCTTGAGGACCCTGTTTACCATGCCCTTTGATTCCTATGTGATCTTGATAACTTGTGTTTTATTTGTATTGTTGTTTTATGTGTGATTTAATTTTTGTTAGTTGTATCTTGTTCTCTCTTCGCGATGCACAATATCGAGGTACGACCATTCTAAACTTTACACTCTTGTCAATTTTAATTTATATTTATATTTTGACACATTGAGGACAATGCTTAAATTAAGTTTGGGGGTATCGAGTTTTATTGTGTTTATGCTTTGCATTGTTTTTAATGTTTTGTGTTTTATTTTTGTTATTTATGTTTGTTTGAAAAAAAAAATTTATATGTTGTTGTTTTGTTAATTTTTTTTAATTTGTTCATTTTCATAAAATTTCAAAAAAAAAAAAAATTTGGTGATATTTTTTTATTTTCAATGATAAAAATTCTGATTGAGTTTGAAATTAATTCTCTTAAAAATATGAATAATTTTTAAGCTTTGTTTTTAATTATAGGGTCAATTTTGCTTGTAACAAAAATTTCATTTTTCATAACCAGAACACTCTTATTTCCTATAAGTTTAAGTGAAAAATAATTTTAATGAAAACCTATTTTCTAAAAGCAAAGTTGACAATTTAATTAATTACATAAGCTTAACTTTTATTCATAATAATTTTTTTTTATAATTATTTTCATTGTGCAATTTTTGAGAAAATCCTTTTTATATCACCAATAAAAAAAATGTGTGTTTTAATTTTTCTTTTGCTTGAGGACTAGCAAAACTTTAAGTTTGGGGGTGTGATAACTCTACAAAATAGAGTTATTTTACCACTTTTTATGTGCTAATTGTTGCTTAATTTTTGAGTTTTTAATTGATTTATTAAATTTTAAAGTAATTTTGAATTTATTGGGCTTATTTTGATTTTATATATATTTGTATGTTTTTATAGTTATTTTATTGTAATATGTTGTAATTTAATTATTTGAATTATTGTTGTGTGTTTAGTGGTAAAAATAAATGCATATTTATTCAACTTAAGTGTCAAAAAAAATTAAGTTTAAATTAATATTTTCTTTAAATTAATGAGATGTATTTGTATGTTGAAAATATTTATTTGAAGTTAATTTATACTATTTTATAGAAATTAATTTGCATTTTTTTGTTTAAAGGAAATCTATGATAAAAGTGGCATTCTTGAAATGCCTTAACCAAGGCCCATCTCCTAGCCCAGGCCTGCCTGCTACAGCACCAAGAAGCCTGCCTCCACGCCTTCAACGACCCAGCAGCAAGCTTTCATCTCAGCCAGCATCACACAATTCCAATGCCTCCAGCAAGCCTCCATCCAGCTGCCACCTGTCCCATTTTCTCTCAGCATTCGACTTCTCCAGCACTCAGCAGCGCCTGCCATGCCACAAACCTCCAGCCTCCATTCCAAGCATATCTCCACAAAATGCATCACGGGCCTCTGCCCCATTCAGGCCTAACCTGGGCCCGTTCCCTTCTCACGCCTGGCACCCATTGCAGCCACCAGCCGCCTGTCTCACAGCCACCGCACAGCCCCTTGAGCCCATAAATTGCCCAAATGTACCACTTGTCCCCTATGACCAAAATGCCAACTTTTTACCATTTTGTCTACACATTTTTACCACAACATCATCATTACACCCTATAATTTACCTCTACATACCATATTTATTTTATTTAATTAATCTAATCAATTTAATTAATTTAAATTGATTATTTTAATAATCTCACTTTGGCTCTAAATATGGAATTTCAAGACCATTTTAGGGTGCTTAATTTTTGGTTACTGTCTTCCTTTCTCCCATTTTCTCTCTACCATCCTCTCTTCCCCTTTGGGTTTTTCAAGAGCATTTTGCAAGTATGTATGTCATTTATTTTGTAATTTCTACTCTAGTTATGTGCTTCTAATCTTTTTCATAAGATTATTAAGATCATGATGAAGCAACTTGTAACTAGGTAATATTTATGTTGTATGTTGATTTCCCTTGTAACGCAACAAGTTTATGGATTTTTCTTCTTCATATATTTCTTTCATCTTAAATATCTTGTATTTTAGATTGTTAGAACATATTTACACTTTGTTCTTCATTAGTGCATAAACATAATATTCTTTGTGTAAGATGTGTCATTAAATTGTACACATCCATGCTTAGAACAAAAATATTATGTTTTGCCTCATAAATAATGTTCATTGATTTATTTGTTATTTCATTAGATTGATTTACACTAAATGCTTTGAAATTATAATTTTGAAAAGTGAAGAAAAACCCTATCTTTTTATAAGAAATTTGTGCTTAAAATTATAAATCTTTTTGGAAAATGATAGTTTAAATTATTTTAACTATCACTAAAACTTGGGAATCAATATACTAATAAATATTATTAAACTTACCTTTTGTGGATTCTAGTATCTTAATAATCTTTTCTTTTAACACTTATTTTCAGCTCATTATTGCTTTATTTTTAATCTCTTAAATAGCTTTATTTTTCAATCTTTTATTTTATGTTCATAATATTAAAAATCTTCAATCTTTGGAGCTAGGTTAGAATTTATTACTTTTGATTTGAAATAGTTTTATCTTTTCGATTTTAGACAACTCCTTTGGGTTTGACATCCTTGCTTACACGATCACTATTCTATATGAACGATTCGTGCGCTTGCGATTTATAAATTTTTAAACATACCCGTTTTGGGTCTATCATATTAAATTAGTTAAAACTTGGTAACTCGCATCATAATAAATGAAATAGTTATCATAGGCCTTTAAGATAACCAACTTTATTTAAAAAGTGTTTTAGTAAAGTTAGATGAATGTAATGGGTACTTACCTAGATCTCATTAATTGTAGAATTAGGCTCTTTTATAATTAAATGTATTTTGTAATTAATTACATTCATAGGGTTATTAATAAACTATTAATTAATTTGGAATGAATTGATTAGTTTAATAAAATACATTATTTCTAAAATAGTAAGTGAGAGAAGGTGAACATCTCAATGTAACCTATGGCCTTCATTATTAGTACAACACCGTGAGATATGAATAGGGCCTCAATGAGGCTTTGTTTCCATCCCCCTAAGGAAGGTTTCTAGAGATATTAATATCAAGGTTAGCTTCTGTTGACGCGGTTCTTCGCCAACAGGTAATTAAGATAAGGAGAGAAAGGGATTAGTGCTGAAAGTAGAACCGTCACAGATATGAAATCTTAGAGGATGAACTATGTGACTCAAGACACGTTTTTAAGTGGTTCAAAGGTTAAAATCCTTCTACTCCACTAGTCAATATTATTGATCTATTCTGGGTATTTGATTACAAGGTATATATCTCTTTTGAGACTATTTTCTCCAACCCTTATCAACTCCCAGGGTCCCCATATTTATAGGAGAAGGCACCTGGAAGTTGGTAAGGAGGTCATCCCGTGACCTTCTTAGATGTCATATCAACTCTGTGACATTCATGATTAATTCCTAAACCTGACACATAAGTATGGTCAAATCGATAGGTAAGGAGATAATGGGCCGCACGGCCCAACCCAGCCATGGGTATCTGAATACGCACGTTCCTGCTGTGTGTCCGAGAAGTCAGGGAGATATCGGACACGTGATGTCAGATATAGGCACGTTTATCTTGCGTGTGTTGACTTTACAAAGGGTCAGAGGTCCATGGCAGATATAGGCACGAGCTGCTCTCCTGAACCGACCTTCGGCCTTCAGGCTCTTTGCCTCAGTCTTGGGCAACCTTGACGAGTCCTTGAGGATCCCTCGAGCTAATAAGGTACGACCTCGAAAACAGGATCTCCGACCTGGGGAAATCTACGGACTAACCACGATTAGTTCGAGGTTCGACCTGCTAATCAGCTCGTGGGAAAACCAGGGCGTATATCTGCCCCCCAAGCTCCTGCTCGTGGTATATGACGTCATATATAGGAGACCACAGTAGGGGCTTTTAGACTTCCTCACAACTCTTCATATTCCACTTTTTGTGCAGGCGTCTGATACGTGGAACGCCGTGGGTGGTGACGGTACGTTTTACGAGAACCGCATTTAATGGCCTAGTCTAAGCCCAGCGTCGTTTCGTATTTCGAGTGGAAGGCCTCGGATCCCTCACTAGGGTCCTCCAAGAGCCTTCTACACGTGATCCTTCACGTATATAAAAAGGGGGTGGCCACCCTACGCATGGACCACCCCTTCATTCAAAATTTCCCAAATCTCTTTCCTTCTTTCCTCTCTAACTTTCAGAAGAACGAAACCCTCTACTCTGTCGCTGCCATTTTCATTGTTCACGAAGCTCAGGTGCACGAGTTTCTCCGAAGCTTTGGAAGCTACCTTCCAGCCATACATTGTAAGTTTCCTGACCCTGTTTACTTTGAAAACATGCTACTATAGCTTAGGTAAAAAAATTTACTATAGCCGCATGCAAGGGTTTCTTGGGCTGCGTGGATATGGAGGGTGACATCCCTTTTTAGGTTAGGACATACTTGTTGTAGGAAATCGCCTTAGAGTATGGGTTTCAAGATGCTTTTTCTGGAACGATTTCTGGGTAGATTATTTGGGGAATTTTGGGTGCAAAACTGGGTAGCTTAGGGAACACGCCTCATGGGCGGTTTTGCAATTTCTGCCTACTGAAACTTTCCCCCAAAGGCAAATTTTACTCTGAACCTCCTGACACGCGAATTCTGAGTAATCTGGGATCTGTTGGGAGTATACGCGCGTGTTCACTGAACCGCGTGGTTCCACCTCCCACGAGCTGGGCTTACCTCAGCTCGTGCAAATAATAATTATTCTTCCTCCTGCTTGGGTTGCCTTTTCTAAAATGTTTTCTTGTGTTCACTAGGCGACCAGATGGCTCCAAAAAAGAACCTCCCTCAGAAGAACGTTGGAAGCTCGGTCTCCCAGCAGGAAAAAGGAAAGGTGGTGATGTCAAGCTTGCCGATCCCTCACTTCGGGCCGGCCGTGGAGAAACAGGTCGAGGTGGCCCCCGACGCATTCTTTGAGGCGGAGAGAATCGTCTCGAAAATAACCGACCAGGCGAAGATTAACAAACTCTTCCTCACCCACAACATTCCACTGGGGAAAGCCTCCGTCATTGCCCGACCTGCTGCGGAGGGCGAGCGGAGCTGCACGCCGCTCGACGAATCATTCGCGGCCTGGAGCGGTGAGCACTTCAAGGCAGGGGCCTTCCTTCCCCTAGATCAGTACTTTGCCGACTTCCTGAACTATGTGGGGTTGGCCCCTTTTCAGCTCCCCCCAACTCCTACCGTCTGTTGGCAGGGTTTAGGTACTTATTCAAGAAGCAGGAGTGGGAGGTCCCCACCCCTGCAGATATTTTATACTTCCTTTGCCTAAAAGCCAGCTCGGACCAGCGGGGGCGAGGCGACGGGTTCTACTACTTAACCCATTTTCCTAATACGGCGGCAGTCATCGAGCTGCCAAGCCATCCAAATGACTTCAAGGACCAGTTCTTCATGTCAACTGGGTTCCGGAACTGTGAGCACCATTACTTCAACCGTCCTCGTAAGTGAACCCTGACCTTAGCTCGCCTTTTAAGTGTTATTTTATTTTAGCTCCTCCCGTATTCCATTCTGACTCCAGCCAATCTTGCAGCCATCTACGCGAGGACCGAAAAGTCTGTGACCCTCGAGGGTCAATATGACACACTGGCGGGCCTGCCCCCCAGCGAAAAGGACTACCGCGTGCTCGTGACAGACGAGACGATGGTGTTCTGCAAACTGATTTTCCCAAATCATACTTTGAACTTGAAGAGGCCTCGGGGGCCGCCCCCAGCCCGCGACAACAGACCTATCATCGTGGAGGAGGTCGCGGTAGAGGAGGACGAGGCGGCTGAAGTCCCGCTCGTGCAGAATAGAAAGAGGACCTTGGAGGTCGCCCAGGGGATGGACGAGGAGAGGACCCAATCCGGAGCAGCCGCGGGTCCTTCCGGCCAAGGTAACCCTTATTTGCTTAGAAATGTAGATAGGGCCATTGCGGACCCCCGGCTGGTTAGGTTCAATCCTTGGCAGATCGTCCATCGCCATCGAAGGGACCCGGACCTGAACACACTCCTGCTCCATTGTGTTGATCGGCTCGTGCTAGATCACCAAGAGAGCCGGCCTAGGGGTACCGTAGTTGTAGATAACACCCTAGCTTTTAGGTCGATCATTTTTGAGGAGTATGGAACCAACTTACGCACGTGGCCATCACTCCAGAGGGGCATCTATGCTCCGGGGCTTAGGCAGTATGTAGAAGAGTATAGCCCCGAGTCAGAATCGGACCCAGAACTTGCGCCTGTTCGGGAAATAATCGTCTTAGGTTCTTCCAGCTCGGGGGGTAGGGCTCCCTTAGTATTCGTATACTTTTTGACTTTAACCTTTTGCTTTTATTTCTCCCTGGTTGCTAACTTGTAATAACCATTTTTTTTGTTTTTGCAGAAGAGATGTCTCAGCCCGAGGATAGTCTGCGGGGCATAGACTTCGGGGGGAATCCCCCAGCAGGGCCAAGATTGAAAAGGCTCCGAGGGTCCAAGAGCACGGCTGGGGGCTCCACCAAATCTCTGGCAAAGGAGAAGGAAAAAACCCCATCATCCCAGGTCAAGGGGGCAATTCTTCCTGCTGCAGGAGCAGGACACATGCCCCCGCCACCCCAGCGATCTCCACCAGCCACCCAGGATGTGGGAATAGAGGTCAGGACTCCGGCTGTAGTGGCCCCCGGCGTGCGCATCACGGTCGACCCCCAGGCTCTGGAGAAGATCCCAGAAGCCTTCCGGGGGACGGTGTATGAGTCGGCGAGCTACGCCATCAACCATTTCTATAAGTTCAAAGAGAAGGAGCTCCGGGCTATTGAGACACTGAGCCCGATCCACGTAATAGAATCATCGATGGACATGACCCTAACGGTAAGCTGCCCCATTCTTTTAAGGCTTTACTCCTCACACACTGCCTTATTTTTCCACTTAGCCAATTTGTCTTTCATTTCTCGCAGGGCATCGCTGCCGTACACCGAGGCATCACCAGGGCCAGGGCTCAGCTTGAGGAGATGAGGGCTGAGCGCCAGGTCTCCCTTCAGGAGGCTCAGGCGGCGAAAGATGCGCTGGCGACCTCTAATGGTGCGCTGGCAACCTCGAAGGCCGAGTTAGAAAAGACTCGCTCGAAGATCCGGGAGCTTGAGGCGTCCCTTGCCACCTCGTGAAAAGACCTTGAGGCAGCGAAGACCGAGGCCCAGGCCGCTCTTGAAGCCGAACAGGCCACCTCGGAACAGTCCATGCAGGAACTGTTCTATCGTTGCTGGGCCCACAACCCGGAAGCTGACTTCTCTTTCATGCCGCCGAGTCTCTGGGCGCGCTTGCTGGTGAAGTTCCAAGCCCGCTTTGACAAAGAGGTACCGCCCTCGGAGACTGGGGAAGCCTCTGGTGCGGTGAATCAGGACGAGACCACGACCTCCAAGGGGCCGACTGACGGGGCTTAGGGCGTTTTTTCTTCTCTTTATTTTGAAGTATTTTATGTAATTTTTAGCACGAGGTATTTTTTCCTCGAGAAAATTTGCCTTGCAATTTTAACTTGTGTATTTCTTCATGCTTTCGGCTATAATACACATATTTTGTTGTTTGATAAACTTAGTTCGTGTTAACCGTTATTTATATCCCGAGCCCTTTAAGAAGAACCACGATCAATAAATTTAAGTTAACTTCTAAGTTTTATGACCCGGTTAAAACCAGGAGCTTATTTTGAAAACTTAGTTCGCGTCAACTTTTTATCCATATCTTGTGCTCTTTAAGAAGAAACACGATCAATAAATTTAAGTTAACTTCTAAGTTTTGTGACCCGGTTAAAACCAGGAGCTTATTTTGAAAACTTAGTTCGCGTCAACTTTTTATCCATATCTCGTGCTCTTTAAGAAGAAACACGATCAATAAATTTAAGTTAACTTCTAAGTTTTGTGACCCGGTTAAAACCAGGAGCTTATTTTGAAAACTTAGTTCGCGTCAACTTTTTATCCATATCTCGTGCTCTTTAAGAAGAAACACGATCAATAAATTTAAGTTAACTTCTAAGTTTTGTGACCCGGTTAAAACCAGGAGCTTATTTTGAAAACTTAGTTCGCGTCAACTTTTTATCCATATCTCGTGCTCTTTAAGAAGAAACACGATCAATAAATTTAAGTTAACTTCTAAGTTTTGTGACCCGGTTAAAACCAGGATAGGACTTAGTTTGCGTTAACCCTTATACATCGATAAGAATCAACACCTAAGTCGTTAAGGAGACCTGGTTATATCCAGGTACCATATGCCCCCCAAGTAACTGGGAAAGGGTCTTTCGTGGTTACTTTAAGATTACACTTGCAAATATAAAGAAAAACTTGATTTTTATTAATACATAAAAAGTGGCCTTCTAGGCCTTACAAGTGGATCATTGATAATATTTCTTCAAGTGGATGGCGTTCCAAGTCCGTGGGACTACCCCTCCATCCAGTCGAGCTAACTTATAAGTTCCTTCCTTGATGACTTCAATGACCTGGTACGGTCCTTCCCAGCTCAGTCCTTCCCAGCTCGGTCCCAAGACTCCATCTTTGGGATCTTTCCCGGCTAAGAAAACTCTCCTTAGGACCAAGTCGCCAACGCTAAAGGTACGTTTTTTGACTTTAGTGTTGAAGTAGTGAGTGATCTTCTGCTGATAATGGGCGAGCTGGGGCTGCGAATCCTCTCGCCTTTCATCGATAAGGTCTAGGGAATGGCATAGGAGCTCGTGGTTCCTATCTTGGTCGTAAGACTGGGTTCTATGAGACAAAACTTTAACTTCCACGGGGAGGACTGCTTCACTCCCAAAGGTTAGGGAGAAAGGAGTGTGACCCGTAGGAGTCCGATGCGAGGTCTGGTATGCCCAAAGGACCTGAGGGAGCTGTTCTGGCCAAACCCCCTTTGCCTCGTCTAGCCTCTTCTTGAGACTCGCCTTTAGAGTCTTATTGACAGCCTCGACCTGTCTGTTTGCTTGAGGATAGGCCACAGAGGAGAAGCTTTTCACAATTCCGTGTCTTTCGCAAAACTCGATGAACAGGTCGCTGTTGAACTGAGTGCCGTTGTCAGAGATAATTTTCTTCGGCAGGCCGAACTGACAGATGATGCTTTTAACCACAAAGTCGAGTACCTTTTTCGATGTTATTGTTGCCAACGGCTCTGCCTCGGCCCACTTAGTAAAATAGTCGATGGCTACCACGGCGTAACGGACCCCGCCCTTTCCGGTAGGCAGGGCGCCCACTAAATCTATCCCCCAAACGGCAAATGGCCAAGGGGCTGAGATCATTTTCAGTTCGACTGGAGGAGCTCGGGCAACTGCAGCGAAACGCTGGCACTTGTCGCACTTTTTCACATACGAGATCGAGTCTCTTGACAGAGTCGGCCAGTAATAACCTTGCCTGAGAACCTTTAAGGCCAGGCTTTGCCCCCCAGCATGGTCTCCGCAGAATCCTTCGTGAATTTCCTGCAGGATGGCCTGTGCCTCACTTGGACGAACGCACCGGAGGAGAGGTAAAGAATGTCCACGTCGGTACAACACACCATCGACCAGTGTATACCTCGGAGCTTGATACAAGACTCGCCGTGCATCGTTACGCTCTTCAGGCAGCTTGCCCTCGACGAGATACTCAAGAATGGGGGTCATCCAGGTCGGCCTGGCATCAATCATTTCGACCTCTGCCCGATCTCCTTCTATGCATGGTTTTTTCAAGAATTCTATTGGCACCAACCCCAGGGTTTCTGTCTCTCCTGAGGTGGCGAGTTTGGCGAGAGCATTTGTGTTGGTGTTCTGCTCCCGAGGTATCTGTTCGATCGATCCTCTCTCGAACGCGGACAACTCAGTTTTTACCTTTGCCAAATAGGCGGCCATCTTGGGTCCCCGCGCCTGGTATTTGCCCAGAATCTGGTTTACCACAAGCTGGGAGTCGCTGAAGCACTGGACGGAGCTCGCCTTTAACTCCTGAGCTACCCTCAGCCCAGCTAACAAAGCTTCGTACTCTGCCTCGTTGTTGGACGCCTTGAACCCGAACCTTAGCGCTGAGTGGAACCTATGTCCCTCGGGAGATATTAGAATGATTCCGACCCCGGAGCCGTTCTCGTTAGATGAACCATCAACGAAGATCTTCCACGACGAACACGGTGAGGCGACTTGAAGTAGACCTTCTGATGGATCCTCCTGGAATCCCGTGCACTCCGCCACGAAGTCAGCCAACGCCTGACTTTTTATGGTAGTTCGTGGAGTATAGAAAATCTCGAATTGACTGAGTTCGACCGCCCACTTTAACAGACGTCCCGATGCTTCAGGTCTTTGCAGGACCTGCCTTAGAGGCTGATCGGTCATGACGTGAACTGAATGGGATTGGAAGTACGGCCTGAGCTTCCGCGAGGCCGTGATTAGGCAAAACGCCAATTTTTCCATCAGTGGGTACCGTGATTCTGCTATGAGGAGTCTCTTGCTGATGTAGTAGACTGGCTTTTGAACTTGGTCATCTTCTCGTACTAGCACGGCGCTAGCTGCATCCTCAGTGACGGCCATGTAGAGGAAAATAGGCTCTCCTGCCCTGGGCTTGGACAGCACAGGCGGTTCAGCCAGATGCGCCTTCAGATCGAGGAATGCGCTTTCGCACTCTATTGTCCACTCAAACTTCTTGTTTCCCGGAGCAGGTTGTAGAAGGGCAAACACTTGTCGGTCGACTTGGAAATGAACCGGTTGAGTGCTGCCACTCTTCCTGTGAGGCCTTGGACGTCTTTACGCGACCTAGGGAAAGGAAGCTCGAGCAGTGAACTGATTTTGTCGGGGTTTGCCTCGATTCCTCGAGTATTGACTATGAACCCCAGGAATTTCCCTAATGCGACACCGAATGTACATTTATGAGGATTTAGCCTCATGCCTTATTCCCGTAGTATTTTAAAACATTCTTCCAGGTCGGAAACATGGTTGCCGGCAGTCTTGGACTTGACGAGCATGTCATCAACATACACTTCCATGTTCTTTCCGATCTGGTCCGCGAACATTCTATTTACTAGCCTCTGGTAGGTAGCTCCGGCATTCTTCAGGCCAAAAGGCATGACCTTATAGCAATAGACATTCGTTGGGGTCATGAAGCTGGTATGCTCCTGGTCTGTCGGATTCATCACGATCTGGTTGTAGCCTGAGTACGCGTCCATGAAAGACATGAGCTCGTGCCCCGCTGTAGCATCCACCAGCTGATCGATCCTAGGCAATGGAAAGCAATCCTTGGGGCAGGCTTTATTCAGGTCGGAGAAGTCAATGCAGGTCCGCCATTTCCCGTTGGGCTTTGGAACTAGCACGGGGTTGGCGACCCAAATTGGAAATTTGGCTTCGCGGATAAAATTGCACTTTTTGAGCCGGGCCACTTCCTCTTCTAGGGCTTCAGCTCGGGTTGTTCCTAAACGCCTTTGCTTTTGAGACTTGGCAGGAACGCTTTTATCCAGATGGAGCGTGTGCATGATGACACTCGGACTGATCCCCACCATGTCCTCATGGGACCATGCGAATACGTCCAAGCTATTCTTCAGAAACGTAATCAGCTCCGCCTTTCTCTGGTCGTAGAGGTTCTTCCCAAGCTTAACCGTCCATGACGGATTTTGTTTATCAATGTTCACCTCCTCGAGCTCCTCAATAGCCTGGAGCTCGGATCTGTCTTCGCCTATTCAAAGGTCAATGTCCTCACTAAGGGCGATACTTTCCCCTTCATGGAAATGCTGTAGCATTCTCTGGCAGCGAGCTGATCGCCCTTGAGGGTGCAGATTCCTGTTGAAGTAGGGAACTTCATGGCGAGGTGTCGAATGGAAGTGATGGCTTCGAAAGCTATGAGCATAGGTCGGCCCAAAATGGCATTGTAGGCAGCGGAGCAGTCAATGACCACGAACTCAAGTAGCTTGGAGGCTGTCCGAGACTCTTCTCCTAGGGTGATCACCAGCTCGATCGTCCCTATCGCTGCCGATCCTTCTCCCGAAAAACCATACAGCATCATGGAGGTCGCCTTTAGCTCGGCGACGGTCAGACCCATCTTTTCTAAGGTGGATCGGAACAGGAGGTTCACCGAGCTTCCGTTGTCCACCAACACTCTCCTCACTCTCCAGTTGGCGAGCTGGACTGCTACGACCAAGGGATCATTATGGGGGAATTGGACATGGCCTGCATCTTCCTCCGTAAAAGTAATCGGTTGCTTCTCTAGCCGCTGCTGTTTTGACTGACGCTGCTCCGGGATGAACTTCGCTCCGTTGTGGGCCTTTAATTCATTCACATATCTCTTCTGGGCGCCTCTGCTCATGCCATCCATGTGCGGTCCTCCAGATTTGGTGGATATCTCTCCTTCGACCACGGGAGAAGGGACGTCCTGATCTACCCGAGGCCCGGGCTGACTGGCTGGGACTTCTGGAGCGGGTTGACTCGCTGGGACCCTGTTTCGTGAGTACTGCGCCAAGGGTCCTGCTCGGATGAGAGTCTCGATTTCATCTTTTAGATGCCTGCAGTCGTCGATATTGTGGCCGACGTCGTTATGGAAACGGCAGAATTTCGAAGTATCCCTTTTTCCCTTGTGGTGTTTCAATGGTTCCGGCCTCTTCCAGGGGACCCGAGTAGAGTTGGCCAGGAAGATGCTTTCCCTGGACTGGGTGAGCTCGGTATATGCTGTGAACACGGGCTTGAACTTATCCACCGACTTATTCTTCTTCTGACCGTGCTGGCTGTTTTCACCACTTCCCTTTCTTTTGCCACCACCGGGCTGGTTGTTCTGTGCGACCTCGGGGATCACCACCATGATCTCTGTCCCCGCTCCAGCGGGCTTCTCAGGAACCTGGCTTGTCCCTGCGGTTGAAGCTTCAGCTTCTTCTAAGTTTATCCACTCTTGGGCTCTGTTAAGGAATTCGTTAACCGAGCTGACTCCTTTCCTTTGGATATCTTTCCACAGGTCTCCCCCGACCAGGATTCTGGTTCTCATGGCCATGAGCTTGGAGCTATCGTCAGCGTCCCTGGCTCAAGCAGCGACATTCGCGAATCTGCTCAAGTAGGCCTTCAGTGTCTCACCGGGCTGCTGTCTCACGTTAGCTAGGGAGTCGGCTTGGACTCGGGCGGCCTGGGAGGCGCGGAATGCCCTTTTGAAATCAACTGAAAAGGTCTTCCAGGAGCTGATTGACTACCTTTTACTCTGCTTGAACCACTGCCTGGCAGGTCCAGTCAGTGTTGAAGGAAAGATCAAGCAACGCAGCTCCGGGCCAATGTTATGGGCCATCATTAGGGTGTTGAACATCCCTAAATGGTCCGACGGGTCTCCGTCCCCGTTGAACTTTGACAAGTGAGGCATACGGAAGCTAGATGGGTATGCCGTCGCTGCTATGTTGGGGGCGAAGAGTTCCATTTCGTCACCCGAATCATACTCGTCTTTTTCTTTTTCTGATAGGAGCTTTCTCATCAGTTCCTCCATCTGAGTTAGGCGATCGAGGGTTTGGTCCTGAGATCCGGGGTTATTCCGGGGCTGTTCAACAGCTCCGGACCCATTGTACATATTAGGTGGGTTGTTGCCCCTCCTATCTTGAGATAGGTTATTTGGGACATTCCCTCCGTTACGTACTTCGGATCGGACTCCCGCAGAGCGGGCCGGGGTGCCATCTCTGCTCGATCCCCTCTGTGAGAGTTGAGACGATCTCGAAGGTCGCCTCCCTGGGTGGTCTGGTGACTTTGCGGTGAACTCAGTCGCTGACGCAGGTCTCCTCCGGAGAGATCACTCCGGCGGCTGCAGGTCCAATGACTCCTGCTGGACAGGCTTGGAGTGCGTCTTTGGTGGTGAGGACCTGAGCTTTCTTCAGGCGCCCTGCTACGCCGGGAAGGTCCCGCTGATGGTGGGTTTCTCCTACTACTCCCGTAAACTGGGATGTCTCGGACGGGCTGTGGAGACGGATATCTGATTGGAGAAGGAGGATGCCTGACTGGGGAGGCGATCCTAGTTCCGTCTGGATGGATCAAATTCGGTGGGGGCCTTTCTGCCCTGCCAGCTTGCTGGTCCGGCTCTGGGCAAGCGGGACGAGGCGCAGGAGGGTCTCCTGGGACGGGCTGACGTCGCTGGCCCTCCCCGGATCTCCTTCGGGAATTTCCTCGAGCTCTCCTGGGCGTTCTCGAGGAAGGTTGAGAACTAGGAGTTGACGTCCTGACCGAACGGCTGTATTGCTGTTGTCCGGTTCCAGGCATTTCCCTGAAGTTTTCCTCTCGATGGTGTGATGAAGGGGTGGAGTTGGCTGCATGAGGTCTACCCGACCGGCTATGCCTGGGCCGATTACCCCAGTGAGACTTAGGAGCCTCACCTTGCCTCTCTCCAACGTTAAGGTTGGTTGTGAGAGGGGGTAGTCGGGCCAGAATATCCTGGATTTGCCGACTAGCAGTTGCTAACTGGCTCCTCAGCTGAGCGTTCTCCATCTCCACCGCAGTATAATAACACGGGTTCGGATTAGGTGGCCGGGCTGCCGAACTACCAGTATCGTCTTGGCCTGCCGGCTGCTTTCTTGGCCTCTGCTGGACTTCAGGAATTTGTTCATTAGGGATGGCAATATGGTGGGCCTCCTGCCCATCCTGCTGCTCTGTTTCGTTGCCATGCCTGGATCGAGTGGTCACCATAATTGGATGTTTGTGGCAGCACTAATTGAACTTGCTCTCAATGAAAGCACCAAACTGTTGACGCGGTTCTTCGCCAACAGGTAATTAAGATAAGGAGAGAAAGGGATTAGTGCTGAAAGTAGAACCGTCACATATATGAAATCTTAGAGGATGAACTATGTGACTCAAGACACGTTTTTAAGTGGTTCAAAGGTTAAAATCCTTCTACTCCACTAGTCAATATTATTGATCTATTCTGGGTATTTGATTACAAGGTATATATCTCTTTTGAGACTATTTTCTCCAACCCTTATCAACTCCCAGGGTCCCCATATTTATAGGAGAAGGCACCTGGAAGTTGGTAAGGAGGTCATCCCGTGACCTTCTTAGATGTCATATCAACTCTGTGACATTCATGATTAATTCCTAAACCTGACACATAAGTATGGTCAAATCGATAGGTAAGGAGATAATGGGCCGCACGGCCCAACCCAGCCATGGGTATCTGAATACGCACGTTCCTGCTGTGTGTCCGAGAAGTCAGGGAGATATCGGACACGTGATGTCAGATATAGGCATGTTTATCTTGCGTGTGCTGACTTTACAAAGGGTCAGAGGTCCATGGCAGATATAGGCACGAGCTGCTCTCCTGAACCGACCTTCGGCCTTCAGGCTCTTTGCCTCAGTCTTGGGCAACCTTGACGAGTCCTTGAGGATCCCTCGAGCTAATAAGGTACGACCTTGAAAATAGGATCTCCGACCTGGGGAAATCTACGGACTAACCACGATTAGTTCTAGGTTCGACCTGCTAATCAGCCCGTGGGAAAACCAGGGCGTACAACTTCTTACAAAGATAGGAAGGAGTGATGTATTTTAGGCTTGACCGACCCTAATGCGGAACTCTCTAAGTTAAGTCATGAATTACGAAATAATGGGTTACACTTACAAATATGCAATTAAGCTTTTGCAGTGGATAATTGCATCTTGACCAAACCAGCGATACTTTATTTTTAAAAGAGAAAATAAAGAGTTATTTCAAGTCTTAAATAATAAAGATAAGATTGTCTTATAACGTATCTGAATTTAACTTGACCGACCCTAAGGCGACACTTTATTTGTTGGGTAGTTTTATTGTGGAATAGTAAATGTTAGTTTATGTGTTTAAATTGTTGAATTCATTTATTTACTTTTTGAATAATTGATATTCTTCAAGTAGTAATATTATTGTATTTTATTTCTTTCAATAATGCCGAACGGTGGCAATCCAATAACTATTTTACTTTCACTTGAAAAAATTAATGGTGATAATTTTATAAGATGGAAATCGAATATGAATATGATATTAATATATGAGAACCATAAATTTGTCCTGACTGAGGAATGTCTAGAAGAGCCTGCTGCCAATGCCCCAAAGAATATTTGGGACAAATATGATGTCTAGATTCAATCCAACAATATGCCTGAGTGTTACATGCTTGTGAGCATGAATGATGTTCTGAGAACAAAGCACGAACCCATGGAAACTGCTTTTGAGATAATGGAATCTCTACAGGCCATGTTTGGGCAGCAATCTGATCAAAGTAGACATGAGGCTACTAGAACCTACATGACTACTAAGATGAAGAAAGGTGTTTCTGTGCATGAACATGTTTTAAGCATGATTCACGTGATGCATGAAGCATAAATACATGGGGTCATCATTGATGAGCGTACACAAGTAAGCATCATACTTGAATTGCTCACTCTTGCTTTCTCTACGTTCATGGCCAACTATATTATGAATAAGTTGGAATTCAACATGACCCAGTTGTTGAATGAACTACTGGCATTTGAGTCTCTTAACAAAACCTTATCCAAAGAGACTGAGGCAAATGTGGCAGTGGAGAAACCTTCAACCTCTAAGGATAAAACCAAGAAGAGGAAGAAAAAATATGACAAGAACAAGAAGTCCAACAAAGGCAAGGCACCAAAAGCCAAGGAGAACAAGAATGACAATAACTCTAAGAAGAAAGAACCAAAAGGAAAATGTTTCCACTGTGGAGTTGAAGGTCACTAGAAGAGAAACTGTAAAAAGTATCTCGTTGAGTTGAAAAAGAAAGGTAAATATGATTTTCTTGATCTTGAAGCTTGTGTAGTAGAAGACGATATGTCATCCTGGATTTTAGATTTAGGAGCCACTAACCATTTTTGGTCTTCTATGTTGATACTTGAGTCATCAAGGGAACTAGCTGATGGCAAGGTGACAGTGCGAGTGGAATTGGAGCGCTCGTTTCATCTAGAGCAAGGGGAACAGTCCATTTATATTTTGGGAACAATTATCTTGTTTTGAACAATGTTTATTTTATTCCTGAATTTTCTAGAAACTTAGTTTCTTTATCTATGTTGCATGAACAATTTTTTGTTATTTTTTTAGTAACAATGTGATTTCTATTTCGAAGAATGGTTTCAAAATATGTCAAGCAGAACATAATAAACGACTGTATTTTTTCAAACCAAATGAATGGATGCTTAATAATTTAGAATTATTTAAAGTAGCAAAACCGCAAGGAAACAAAAGACAAAAAGTTTCACATGAGGATGACACATATCTTTGGCATCTTAGACTTGGTCATATAGGACTAGACATGATAAACTGGTTAACAAAAAATGGAATTTTGAGAGAACTAAGAGTGGGAACTCTTCCGTTTTGTGAATCTTGTCAAGAGGACAAAATGACCAAACGTCATTTCTCAACGAAAGGAAATAGAGCTAAATAACCATTGGAGCTTGTACACAGCGATGTTTGTGGACCAATAAATGTACAAGCAAGAGGTGGATATGAGTACTTCATCACTTTGATTGACGATTACTCAAGATATGGTCATACTTACTTAATTCTTAGGAAATCTGAAACCTTTGGTAAGTTTCAATAATTCAAAGTTGAGGCTTAGAAGAAATTAGCTAAGACTCTTAAAATACTTCAATCAGATTGAGGTGGTGAATATTTGGATTTAGAATTCAAATATTTCATGCTGGAGCATGGTATTCCATCCCAACTCACAGCACTTGGAATGCCACAACAAAATGGTGTTTCAGAAAGAAGAAATAGGGCCTTGTTAGACATGGCTAGGTCTATGTTAATATACTCTTCACTTCTTCTCTCATTCTGGGGATATGCACTTCAAATGATGACTTACATTTTGAATGTATTCCCATCTAAGACCATAAGCAAAACACCACTAGAACTATGGTATGGAAACAAACCTAGTTTGCACCATTTCTACATTTGGGGCTGTCCTGCTCATGTTCTTAGACCTAAATCAAGGAAACTTGATTCGAGGTTTGAAGTGTGAATTTTTGTGGGCTACACTCCAGAAACAAGAGGTGGTTAATTATGTAGTCCCATGGACCAAAAGGTATTTGTTTCAACAAATGTGACCTTCCTTAAACACGACTATATGAATAATGATAAACCTCATAGCAAGGTAGTATTGGAGGAACTTACAACTCATTAGATTCCATCACTTTCATCATCATCATTAAATGATAAATGAAAAACTGAGGAAACCACAATTCCTGAAAAGAAACCCCAGTGAAACGTCGTAGTGGGAGGATTGTGAGACAACATGTTCATTACGAACATGAGGCACATGTCCTTATTTCTAATACAGACAAGGACAATCCATTAACCTTCAAATAGGCTATGGATGATCTTGAAAAGGAGAAATGTCTAAAAGCCATGAACCAAGAAATGGAATCCATGTATTCCGATTCTGTTTGGGAACTTGTAGACCCACCTGAAGATATCAGGCCCATTGGGTGTAAATGGATATACAAGAAGAAAATAGGTGTAGATGGGAAAGTTGAGATTTTCATAGCAAGGCTAGTAGCCAAAGGTTACACTCAGAGAGAAGGTGTTGATTATGAAGAAACATTTTCTCTTGTGGCCATGCTAAAATCAATTCGCATCCTCTTATCCATAGCTTCCACGTATGATTATGAGATATGGCAGATGGACGTCAAGACGACCTTTCTTAATGACTATCTTGATGAAAATATCTATATTGTACAACCAAAAGGGTTCATTGAGAATAGGGAAGATCAAAAGGTGTGTAAGTTGGTAAAATCCATTTATGGATTAAAACAAGCATCTAGATCATTGAATATCACTTTTGATGAAACAATTAAAACATATGACTTTTAACAGAATGTCGATGAAACATGTGTCTATAAATATATCAAAGGAAAAGTTGTGGTTTTCCTAGTTCTTTATGTGGATGACATTCTCCTTATTGGAAACAATGTAGAGACATTGTCAAACGTAAAAAGTGGTTAGCCAAAAAGTTCAAATGAAAGGTTTGGGTGAGGCGAGCTATGTTCTAGGAATCCAAATCCTAAGGGATAGTAAGAACAAGCTCTTGGCACTTTCTCAAGTTAATTATATAGATAAGATGCTTGAAAGGTTCTCCACGGAGAATTCCAAGAAAGGTAAGTTACTGACCAGACATGGAATTACCTTTTCTAAAGAGCAATGTCCAAAGACACCTCAAGAGGAAGAGGACATGAGAAAGTATCCCTATGCTTCAGCGGTTGGGAGTCTTATGTATGCTATGATGTGTATTAGGCCTGGCATGTGCTATGCAATAGGGATTGTAAGTCATTATCAATCAAATCAAGGTTTGGAACACTATATTGTAGTAAATCACATTCTCAAGTATCTTAGGAGAACGAGATATTATATTCTTGTATATTCAGGGGGTGAGTTAAACCCTACTAGATACATTGATTCTGATTTCCAATCAGACAAAGACAGTCGTAAGTCAACGTTTGGGTCAGTATTCACTCTTGGTGGAGGAGTTGTAGTCTAGAGAAGTATTAAACAATCCAGTATTGAAAATCCAACCATGGAAGTCGAGTATATAGCGGCTTGTGAAGTAGCTAAGGAAGCGGTTTGGTTGAAGAAGTTCTACACTAATCTAGAAGTAGTTACATTTATGGATAAGCCACTAATTCTGTACTTTGACAACAGTGGAGTAGTAGTTAATTCCAAGGAACCTAGAAGCCACAAGAGAGGAAAGCATATAGAAAGAAAATACCATCTGGTTAGAGAGATTGTGCACAGAGGTGATGTGACTGTTATGAAGATAGCGTCGAAACACAACTTGGCAGACCCGTTTACCAAGACATTTCCTGCAAAGTCGTTTATGGGTCATGTGCAAAACATGGGATTAAGGGAACTGCTTCACTTGTTGTAAGGTAAAGTGGGAGATTGTTAGAATTAATTCCCAAAAGGAATGTAAAGACATTTTATTGATTTAAATGAAAGTACAATTTTATTATATTTGAATGTTATAATTAATTATATAATAATATCAAGAACATTTCTTATTCATTCATGAGAGTATGATCTTGTATTAGTACGATAGAATTAAGATCATATATAAAGAATAAAATAGTCAGTAACATATTAAAGTAAGGAATCTTTAATGAATGGTTACTAGTGCGGTTTACTAAGCATACGGGATGCGAGTGATCTAGATTCAGATTAGTGATGTGGATAGACTTCTTAGTAAAGGTGTTGTATATAATGGAGATTATATATGACAGAACCGATGAGAGTTATTTATCCTTATAAACTTGTCGTTTGACATAAAGATTTAATTCTTATCATAATAGATGATCATTTGTAGATCAGTCTAAATCCCGAGTATTCATGAACTCATGTTTGTGTTTATTGGATCTTATGATTCACTCCTTAAGGTTTCTTAGTATAATGAGGCTAATGACTTTTGTTTTGGAGATTCAGTATCATGAATGGCTGGGAACATGATTTACAATAATGGAATTCATACTTTCTTAACGGATCGAATATTGGTTCCCTTAAGGGTTAATTCTGGAACTGGATAGTTATTGAGCTCAAATCTATAATATGATTTTAGATTAATTATTCGCTAGTGAAATAATGATACTTAAGGATCAAGAGGTAATTAGAAAGGTAAAACAGTAATATTGACAAGCTCTAATTAACGAACCAATAAATGGACGACAGAACTACATTTATGGATTATATCAGTGGACTACAAGAGAAAACTCTGTAAATATAATTCTATAAATACTTACAGTGCAATTCCATATTTATAGTAGAGTAATCATGGAATTAACAAATAAGATTATTAGATTAAAGAGTTTCATTAATAATTTGGTTTATTAGAGCTTTGTATTATAGGTCCATGGTTCCTAGATCACCTCTGTCTTACCCTGTCAAGGGTAAGGATGTCAAAAGAAAATTTTTGTAGAGAGAATAGCTTAACTGCAAGGTAATTAATTTTTCAAGACAAGGAAATACTTATGTGATAATCATGGGCAAATGATTAATTATGAATTAATTAAATATTTA
The DNA here is from genome assembly GCF_963169125.1 of Humulus lupulus. Taxonomy (NCBI): domain Eukaryota; kingdom Viridiplantae; phylum Streptophyta; class Magnoliopsida; order Rosales; family Cannabaceae; genus Humulus; species Humulus lupulus. The sequence goes on along the minus strand of NC_084794.1, from coordinate 193,449,482 downwards.
ACTACATAGTTTTTTTTTATTTTGAAAAAACTATAGGTTAAAATAAATATTAATCATGTTTATATTAATATAAAGAGAGATTAATAATAATTTTATTTAGAATAAGATATTTATTTATTTATTTAAAACTGATATTTTAAGATAAAGTTAATTTTGAATTGACTGGTATTTATTTTTGGATAAATATATTGTCTTAAATATTAATTTTATAAATAAATGAGAAAATTAGGGAAAACCCTAATGTGGCTCACGCCACTCACTATATTGCACAGTGAGTGGTGTAATGTCCTACTACCTTAGAGTCGTTACCATGTGCTTATAAATGTGTCATTAGCTCGTTAATCCAGGTTTTAGGTTAAAAAGAGTGAATTACGTGAAATAAATACTCATTTGACAACATTAATTATAAAAGATTTGGACATTTATTAAAATCATAAAAGTTATACATTTGGGATCCCAAAATACTATTTCGAAAGTGTATTACAACTCAAAATGTAGATACAGTCGGCCTAAGCGATAAAACAAATCATTACAATATATTTCCCCCAAATAACCTTGGCCATGGCAGCTAGGTAGGCCGAACATGTATACGTCGCTCCACGCTCTCCAACTCATGGTTGGTCGACTTTTCCCTTGCCCTTACCTGCACCATAGAGCACCCGTGAGTCGAAGCCCAGCAAGAAAACTCAATGCATAATATATCATAATTCAATCCTATAATTAAACAGTTCAACAGACAGCAGAATAAACATATAGTGGCCTATGCCGATCTAGGTTCTTTACCAGGCACTGGGTTCAAAGTCTTCATCGAGCGGGTGGATAGTGCACCCTAGAGGGTCTCGCCCTAGCAGCCTACACTCAGCGTGCTTAACATCGATCCTGGCCCTTGCCGTGCCTGGCCTTCGCCGTTCCTAGCCTTCGTCGTTCATTCATAAGCATGCACGACACAACATAGCATTCATAGATATTCACACATATATTAAACAAAAATAATAGGGCCATGCCCTGAAACACAAACAATAGGGCCATGCCCTACTCTATGGGCACAAACAATTTTCTTACCTATGTCTCGAGCGGACAAGTTAATGCGATCCCGAGCACGATCCCCTAACTCGAGCTTTGACGTAAAACCTAGTCATAACGCCATAATAAATAGATATCCATCAATCTCTAATCAATTTAGAACTTCATATTAAAATACTAGCCTACGGGACCTCCAATCCTACTAAATCAGGTAGTAGGATCCTTCCCAAGCCTTAACATTTGGGTTCCCGAGCCTAAAACCCTCAAATAGCCAAAAATTCCCATTTGAATCGTAGCCCAACCTTTAAGGGTCGTGGTGTGCTCAAGTAAGAGAGCATAGCTCTCCATTTGGGGGACATGGGTTGTAGCGCGCCTCAGCTTCTGCCGCGGTGCCTGGGAAAAAATTTGAGGTTCCCAAGCCTCGAAGTTCAAGCAGGTCGCGGATGGCGGATCGAGCCCCAAAACCCTAAAATACCTTGCATTTTTCTAGGTTTTTCCCCAGCCTAACTTGCAAATTCCCAGCCAACCAATCCCTACACTTAAAATTCAACCTACAGTCCATATCCAAGCAACATAACTAACCTAAATACCCCAAAACTTACATCACTAACTCAGAAAAACTCAAGGAACACATTCCATAGTTTAACTCCATAAAACCTCAAAAATACAATTGAAAACTCATCAATATCACCATAAATTCTTACCTCATCTGGTATTTTGACCTAAGCTGACTCTAACATCAACAAGCTTTAAATTTTCCAAGCTTCAGCCTCAAATTCTAAGCCACACACCAGAACTTCCCAAAACTCTGTAAGTTTTCAAGAGAGAGAGAGAGAGAGAGAGCTGAGAGAGAGTGTGTGTGTGGCAAAGTTGAGGAGAGTTCTATTTTTCTTTTAAGTGCTTCCCCTTAATTCTAGTGTTTTGATTAGCTTAAGCCGATCCTTAGCTACCTAATGACCAAAATGCCCCCCAAGTCTCTCCTCAATCCTTTAGTGCCACCAAGGGCAATCCCATCATTTTCCACATTTCGCTAATTCTTCGAGTGTTCCTATAAACTCCCATTTAACCCCCAACATACTTAAACAGACATTAAATTGCTACCCATTATATGATAATCTCGAACACATGTTATACCCCCAAAATACTCCTAGGCTCCCCCCGAGCAGGGTACTCGACCCCTTTGTGAATATTTAGCTATTCCACTCCCCAGGACTGTCTCAGATCGCACATTACAACTATATCACCACAATCTTGTGGTATCAAGAATAATATACATATAATTCACATTTATGCCCTCAACAGGCCAAAATTACGATCATGCCCCTATTAACCAAAATGGGCCCACATGCATATTTAATTCACCTAAACATGCATTTCTAATCACATAATCATTTAATTCGCATATTAACATAATTAAGTCAATTATTTCCCTCCCGGCATGCTAATCAAGGCACTGAGCCTTATTAGCAAATTTGGGACTTTACAACTATCCCCTCCTTACAGAAATTTCGTCCTCAAAATTTACCTAAATAACACGGGATATTGATCCTGCGTATCAGACTCAAGCTCCCAAGTTTCTGCTTCCACTTTGTTGTTCCTCCACAACTTTTTCACTAAGGTGATGGTCTTGTTCTGCAAGACTTTATCTTTTTGGTCTAGCATCTGAACCAGCTTCTCCTCATAAGATAAATCTTGATCCAGCTAGGTTCTCTAGCACATGCGTAGAATCCGATACATACTTCCAGAGCATGGACACATGAAATACATTATGAACCCCTGATAGAGTTGGAGGCATTGCCAATCTGTAGGCTACCCCTCCAACTCGTTCCAGAATCTTGAAGGGGCCAACAAACCTAGGGCTCAATTTTCCCCTCACTTCAAATCGTTTCACCCCTCTCAAGGGAAGAACTCTAAGAAATACATGATCACCGACTTGAAACTCTACACTCATGCGCCTCAAGTCTGAGTAACTCTTCTGTCGACTTTGGGAGGCGAGCATTCGAGCTCTAATCTTCTCAATCGCCTCATTGGTCCGCTGAACAACCTCAAGACCTAAATACTTTCTCTCACCCATCTCATCCCAATGGATGGGCGATTTGCACTTCCTCCCATACAACATCTCATACAGATCCACTCCTTTAGTCACCTAATAACTGTTATTGTATGAAAACTCAATCAAAGAGAGATACTTACTCCAAGATCCCCCAAAATCCAGCACGCATGCTCGTAACATATTCTCTAGTATCTAAATTGTCCTCTCATATTGTCCATCCATCTGAGGATGATAGGCGGTTTAGTACCCATAGCCTTCTACAGGCTCTCCCGAAACTTGGGGGTGAAGGTGGGGTCCCTGTCGTATACTATCGACCTCGGAGCCCCATGAAGTCGTACAATTTCTTTCACATATGTAACGACCCAAATTTCCTAATGAGGTTTAGGACCTCGATTAGGAGGTCGGGATGGCCATAATTGATTTATTGTGCCATTATATGATTATATGCATGATTAAGTGGATCATATTATTATATGATGATAAATGCATGCATATGGGTATATATTTTGTTATGAGGGCATTTTGGTAATTTGGCCCATTGAGGGGGTAATTGTATATTTGTGTGCATATTGGTAAGCTATTGTTGAGGCCACATTATAATGTGGATTTGTTCGAGCTGTTCGGCATGAGACGATCTTTGGGTATAAGTTAGCGGTTTGGTCATAACGGGATTAAGTTCGGGGCTCGGGGTGAGTCCCGGGGTAATTTGGTGATTAGACCGTTGCTGGGAGTTAAGGGGTAACGGGATATGAGTTATTGGTCTTCGAGAATTTTGAGAATAACGGGAATTGGCGGGTGTTAATTATGGTTTATGAGATAGGTGCGAAAGGACGATTTTTCCCTTGGTGGCTGTTAAGGATTTTAATTAGACTTGAGGGAATTAGGCCTTTTTACCTTAAGGATGTAAATGAATCAAGGAAGGCTGTAGAAAATAGGAAGCAAAATAGAGCACTTCACCTCTTCTCCCGTACATCATCTCCCTACCATTTTTCTTTGGATTTTGAAGCTTCTTTTGAGGAACCAAGCTAGGGAATCAAGTTTTGAGGATCTAGGGTATTGCTCCATCATTGAAGAGGAGTTCATACTGATCTTGAGGTAAGGTTCTAACCATTAGAACTCTGTTTTTCTGCTCTTTTTTCTTATTTTGTTCAATTGAGATTTTGGGTTTGAAAGTAGATAATTCAATGGGGTTTTTGGCAAAGCTTGGGTAGGTTATGATGCCTAGGACTAGTATATATGGTATTTGGGTTCAATTAGGGGTTTAAATGGTGTTTGGAAGCTTTTGAATCAAGTTGGAAATGAAGGATTCGAAGGAAGAAGAACCAGGGCCATGTTTGCCTGATCCTAGCACTATAGCGCCCAGAGGGTAACGCTACAGCACTAGCCAACGCAAAATGTCCTTGGTTGTAGCGCTGGGGCGCTAGGGGGTAGCACTGTAGCGCTAACCTATTTTCGCATATGCTCATTTTAGGTGTTTTAAAGGGTTTTTAGCTCAGGATTTCAATCCTTAGGGCTCGAGATCGAATCTACTCACCGTTTGGGTACAATTTGGGGTCCCGGGAGTGAGGTTTAGGTTAAGCCCTTTTATTGAAGTTTTCATTAATTGGATTCCATATTTGGTTATGACTAGGTGACTGCTAAGGGATCAAAGGATTGATCGTTCTTAAGGGTTGTTCGTAATGTGTTTCTCGCTCGAACAAGAGGTAAGAAAACTGCACCCGATTATGTGGTTAGGTTGGGACTAAGTGTTCCCTATGTTTGTATGAATTGTTTTGTGATTGTGATAAACCATGTGAACATAAAGGGACTAAGACCTCCCTATACTCGAATATGATGTCATGAGATGGTATTATGCCATGGGGACATATGATAAACGACCTAAGAGTGTCGGAATCAATATTTGCGCACAGGGCGCGACTCAGCCACTGGTAGCTGAGGACAACTTATTAATCACTGAGCTCGGTTAAGCTGGCCGGAGTCAGTGGGTATAAAACTAGGGGTGGCCTAAGTGAGCCGAAGACAGTGGGTTAAACAGAGGGCGCGACCTAAGGGCGCCGACCCTGAGTATCATTTGATGGTTGTGATAAACTGTTGATTATGAATGTGATTATTGTTTCTAACCTGATGAATGTGATATATTGATTATCTGGATGACAAATTTTTAATTTTTCAATTGTTATCACTGAATAGGCGAATGTTATGAATTGCTGAATACTTGGTTATGCTTTGTGGAATAGTTGGTTATTGATATTGATCATGCTATGTTGTTATGTTTTCTTGTTGGGCTTTAGCTCATGGGTTATACGTGGTGCAGGTAAAGGCAAGGGTATGTAGACCCAACCATGAGTTGGAGAGCTCTGGGGGTGAGGTGTACATTGTCAGCTGCCCGGCCGCCACGGTCGAGGGATTGTACAGGGATGGAAACCTAAAATGTGTATTTTTCCATTAGAATGGCTTGAGTTGTTTATAACTTCTGGAATTTTTGTAAATATGTCATCTAAACCTTGTTTTGAGATTCCATGTACTAAACTGTCATTTTTAATAAAATAACCTGTTTATGATCAAAATCTTTTATGCCTAATCCGTTGATGACGTTAGATTCAAATTTTGTTTAAATGACTTGATTAGCAAGTCTTGCACTATTTTAAACACATATTGTAATGCTCTTGGTTACCTAGGGCATTACAACATACAGCTCAGCATACTGCTCCACTACATACGTTGACTTAACAGGCAAAAACTGGGCTGATTTGGTGTACCTATCAACAATCACCGACACAGAATCATACTATCCTATAGTCTTTGGTAATCCAACCACGAAGCCCATGGTGATGTCCTCCCACTTCCATTCTGGAATCCCTAAAGGCTGCAGCAACCCTGCTAGCCTCTGATGTTCAGCCTTTACCTGCTGACATGTCAAACACTTGGCCACGTAATCAACCACATCCCTCTCCATTCCCAGCCACCTATACAAGGTTCTCAAATCTTGGTACATCTTTGTTGTACCTGGATGTAAGGAATAGGGAGTGGTATGAGACTCATCTAAAATCTCTTGCTGGATACCGAAATCCATCGAAACGCAAATCCGACCCTTATACCTCAGTAAACCCACCTCTGAAATAGAAAAGTTCTTAGCCGCTCCAGCTTAGACATCCTCTATGTGCTTCCTCAACTGGGGATCCTCTCTCTATGCTTCCTTGATCCTTTCAAGGAGCGTTGACTGAAGAGTGATATTGGCTAGTTGACCAACCACCAATTCAATTCCTGCTCTAGTCATCTCTTCAGCTAACCTCTTTGATATCTGCCTCAAACTGGATAACTGCCCTGAGCCCTTCTGACTCAATGCATCGGCCACCACATTGGCCTTCCCAGAATGGTATAGAATGTCATAGTTGTAGTCCTTTACCAATTCCAGCCAATGCCTCTAGCGCTTATTCAAATCCTTATGAGTAAAGAAATACATCAAGCTTTTATGGTCTGTGTATATTTTGCACTTCTGTCCATTCAGATAATGCCTCCAAACCTTTAGTGCAAATACCACCGCTGTCAATTCTAGATCGTTAGTGAGATACCTTTCCTCATACTCCTTCAACTATCTTGATGCGTAGGCTATCACCTTTCCAGCTTGCATCAATACATACCCCAAACTCGACCTAGAAGCATCGCAGTAGACTACAAACTTCTCATTGTCTGATGGAAACTCAATACTAGAGAAGTGATCAGTCGCCGCTTTAACTCCTTGAAGTTGTTCTTAGATCTATCTGTCCAGACATACTTGGTCTTCTTACGTGTCAGTTCAGTCAACCGTGTAGCTATTCTAGAGAATCCCTCAATGAACCACTGATAGTACCTTGCTAATCCCAAGAAACTCCTAACCTCTCGTACATTGCTCGGCCTGGGCTAATCTCTCACGACCTCAATCTTGCTTGGGTCCACAAGTATCATCTCCTTACTCACAATGTGGCCTAGAAATATTACTTGGGGTAACCAAAACTCACATTTTTTTTAACTTAGCATATAACCTATGCTCTCTCAACCGCTATAGTACCAAGCGAAGATGCTGCTCGTACTTTGTCTTTGACTGGGAGTACACTAGTATATTGTCGATGAATATGATCACAAACTTGTAAAAATAATCCCTGAAGACCTTATTCATCAAGTCCATAAAGGTTGCTAGGGCATTGGTTAATCCAAAGGACATGACCAGGAATTCATAATGTCCAAGTGCGGAATGCAGTCCTTGGTCTGTCCTCTTCTCTAATCCTAAACTGGTGGTATCCGTATCGAAGGTCAATATTGGAGAACACCATCTTCCCCTATAGTTTGTCAAACAAGTCGTCGATTGTAGGCAATGGGTACTTGTTCTTAATGGTCAACTTGTTCAGCTCTCTGTAGTGAATGCATATCCTTAAGGATCCATCCTTCTTCTTGACGAATAACACTGGAGCACCCTATGGCAAAAAACTCGGTCTGATGAATCCTAAGTCTAGTAACTCCTACAACTGAATCTTTAGTTCCTTTAACTGTGCTGAAGCCATTCTATAAGGTGTCTTAGATACTGGCTCCGCCCTTGGCACCAGCTCTATGACGAACTCGATCGCTCGGTGTGGTGGCAACCCTGGCAAGTCTGCTGGGAAAATATCAGAAAACTCACATACTAATCTGGTCTCATCCGGTCCAACCGAAACAATCCTAGAGGTATCCACGATGTTCACTAGGAATCCTGTGAAACCTTCTTGCACAGGAATCCACGATGTTCACTAGGAATCCTAGAGGTATCCAAGATGTTCACTAGGTATATAGCCTTCAATGCTGAGATCATAGGTACTCGTGGTCCACTCACTATCCCTACAAATACAAAGGGTACCTCCCCTTCCCATTCGAAGGTCACCATCCTTCTCTTGCAGTCTATCGTCGCCACGTACTTTGATAACCAATCCATCCCTAGAATCATATCAAAGTCATCCGTCGCTTGCTCAATTAGATCCACAGATAACTCCATACAGTCTATCTGAATGTCCCAAATTCCCTAATAAGGCTTAGTGCCTGGATCACGGGCCCAGTTTGGCCATAATTGATTTAATGGGTTATTATGTGATTATATGCATGATTATGTGGGTTGTATTATTATATGGTTATATTTGTATATTTATGTGCATGTATGTGATATATGGGTGAGAACACATTATTATGTGGATATATTTGAGCTATTTGGCATGAGACAACCCTAGGAAGCAAGTTAGTGAGTTAGTCATAACGGGGTTAATTACCGGGCTCGGGGTGAGCCTAGGGGTAATTTGGCACTTTGAACATTACTAGGAATTAACAGGTAATGGGAAATGATTTGTTAAATATTTGGGGATATTAGGAGTAACGGGAATTGAGAGATGTTAATTATGATTAACGGGGTAGGTGGTAATGACAAAATCTCCCTTGGGTGGCTTTGAGGGATTAGGTTGGCCCTAGGGGCATTTTATTCATTTAAGGCTATTAGATAGGCTTGACCAAGGAGGGAAGGTTGTGGATTGAACCAGGAAACATGGCTCTTTCTCTCTCTCTCCTCTCACGATCATTATTCCTCTCTCTCCCTCGGTTTGATTTTTTGAAGCTAAGCTAGAGGATTCAAGCTTGGAGTTCTAGAGATTGAGGTTTTGGATTGAATTGTAGCAACTAGAAGGTGTTGATCACAGCTGAGGTGAGGCTTTCAATTCTATTTTGACTGGTTTTACCTATGGTTTTAGTTGTTTTTGAGTTTGGAACTTTGATCTTGGAATTGGGTATTTGGTGGTGTTTTAAGTGTTATGAAGCTTGGGTTTTACTGGGAGATTGGTGGTTATGTTGTGTTGAGGTTTGGTATTGATTTCATAATTGGATGGGCCTAATCATGTATATGACCAAGTCTATGAATTTATGCAAAAATACCAAAATTTATTTCATTTGCAAAAATACAACATTAATTCTCTATAATTTATCCAAAATTCAAATTAATTAATTTTTTGCAAAAATTAAGTCAATTTAAATGAAGTTTATCAACAATTAACAAAAATTTATTGAAATTTCACTTAACAATCAACTTAGTTTAATTTAAATAGGATTTATCAACAATTAACGAAAAGTTAATTTAAATCTCATTTATTAAAATAAATATATTTTATTAATTGGTTAGAAAAAATTTATATTTTTAAAATTTAACCAACTTTAAATTTTAAACAAATATCTTTAACTGATCTTCAAAAAATATCTTGTGTTGTTTCAACTATGAGCAAATATCTTAACCATTTATTAAAAATAAAAAATATTAATAGTTATAACAATCCTAAAATATCTTAAAATAGTTAAACAAATTCAAATATCCTTAAAAATATCTAGTCAACAAATTTTCAAATTTCAAATAATTTAAATATTAAAATCCATAGAATAATCAAACATTAATATTTTTAAATAAAAGATATAAAAAATAACAAGTATTTAAAAAATATATCGTTAATATCTGATAACATAATTCTAATATTTTAATATATTAGAAGAATTAAAATTAATTAGTTAACCTATTTTTAAATTTGAATTTGAATCTTTGTAGAAAATATCTAATTTTTAAATTTTAAACAACAAAAATATCTTATTTAAAAAAAAAATTAAATGATAAAATAAATCTGTTATTTTAGGGTTTGTTATAAAAAATCAATTTCATATTTTTATTAACTTTAATTTTTTCAAAATTAAAAAAAAATTAGTATTCATCGTCGCGGCTGTACAGGGGAGACGCGCAAGCGTGCGCGCAACAGAGGTGACGCACGTAGGTGCACACAGCAGCCAAAAAAATTTCAAAAAAAATAATTTGTGTAATTATTCAACCCAAAACATTTTCTAAATAATTTTTACAATGTTTTACACTAAATAAAGCATTTATAAAAGTTAATTGCATAGAAAACACAACAAAATAACTCAAATTTGCTAGTAATCACATAAAAATCAATGTGCTTCATAAGAAACATGAAATCCATCCAATTACTCAACACATCAAATAATTCAATTTTTACCATGTTCATCCATGAAAATAAAGATTACCAAAGGCTCTGAGGCCAGTTGTTGGGGAAACTTATACATGTTCTTATTTATTTTCATGTAAATCATATATTAAACAAATTAATATAAAAAAACCTAGAACATGTTTCTATAATTGAATTTAAACAGAGATAATGGTAAGAACACTTACATTATATGCAGCAGAATGAATAAGTCATTCCTTCAGTTTCTCTAACCATTGTATCCTTTCTGTCGCAGGGTATCACCAAGAAACTGAACTGGTCTTCAAATTTCTTCATAGCCTTCCATAGTATCCTTAGAATTACCTAGAATAGAGTGGGAAATTATCAATACATGAAATAGATACAAAGAGAATGAGAAGAATAGAAGAGAATATAGAGGCTTAGAAAAGGACTTTTGTTGTAGAGAGAGTCTAAAAGCCTAAAGCATCAAAACTAGATCCTCTGATCATCTGTTCATGTGTTTTCAACTCTAACTTAATTCCTTTTATAGGCTCAATTAGGTCACTTATTTTAATTTAAAAAATCGATAAAGTAATTCGCAATATCAACCATTAGGTCGAAATTATCATGGGCTTTAGGCCCGTGAAATTTCTCATTTAATTATAAGTCTGTTGGACTTAAAATCAAGGCCCGTATTATTATCTATTGATAAATTAATTAAATAATTATTTAAATCATTTATCAAATTAATTATTTATAATTTGAACCTTGATTTAAACTTATTAATTAATTAATAAATCTGCCATAAAATCTCTTTTTTTCTCTAAATTGCATAACTCTGTGAAACTATCCAAAATTGACTTGATCAACTTTGATAATTCTAATTGATAATTAAATCAATTAATTGAGACTATCTAGATTATTTTATGCAAGGTACTGTGGGAACCATGGGCCTAATCAAGCTCCAATAAGTTATCATTAATTTAACAAATAAATTTACTAACTTATTAATTTATCGTGACTCCACTAAAGACTTAGAATTGCACTATTGAATTCATAGAACGCTCTATAACCAATATAGATACGTTATTAGTTATCCATTGTTACAACCATAATTATCACTCAATCCTTTATAGACAGTCTACAATGAGATGAGACTAAAATACTGTTTTTCCCTTCATTGTATTTTATCCTTAAAACAATTAGTTCATTGTAAATGATATTTCAGTAAACTATTATTAATTACTGAAATGAGATCTCTATCATTTAGCACCTCGAACCAAGCTAAAAGGAAACCATCGTTTTACTTCTTCATCAAAAGCTATAGATGTTCATATCTATCATTATTCCCACTCTATTATACTACCGAGTTCCCAAGATGTAAATATGGGCTAGTCCGTAGGGTAAGTTGGTAACCATGTCAAATTGTGACTCTACTTTTATCTCATGATTACCATGTCAAATTGTGCTGAGATTACTTTGGATATCATGTGACTCTATTTTGCCTGCTGAATTTGTTGTGCTTGACTATTTGGATGGACTTATTTGTTGAGAGCAATGAGGAGTTTGTCAAATTTAAAGTTTGGGGTGTTGGTGTGTTTTCTTTTTGAAAATGGAATAGGAGCAATTGAACTGTTGCCCGTCTTGAATTTAGCGGTGTGGCTGTTCAGTCATTTTGGCTGTTTTGGTTAATTTGAGTCGTTTAGTTTTGTGTTTGTGCTTTGTGAGTTTGTGTTGAGGTGTTGGTCATGTAGTTTGTAATTATCTTTCTTTTGTTGTTTTTGTTGTCTTTGAGATGATTTTTCTTGCTTTAGTTGGTGCTTACTTGGGGCTCAATGATGACCAATCTAAAAAAAAATGCATTCATGTCACATATCCATCACCTCTCATTGTTGTATGATTAGCTAACAGTACTCAAGTGTTAATGGCGTTTGAAAAATCTTGATGATAGTGTTGATCCCTATTTTGTGTGCATAGCTTAACCAATAATTCTTGAACTCTTAAAGTTAGCTAGATTTTTGGGAGAGCTTAAGTTTCTAGAATTGCATAGTGGTTCCCTTGAGGCGAAATCCTAGACAACACTAAACCGAGGACATGAATTAGGCCATCTTTGGACCGTTTGAACCTTTCAAGCCAACGACTATATACATTTTATCCCTAGTCACCTCATTGAGCTTAATTGAATCCCTTTCTTTCTTTACCATATTCTAGCCTCGCTATATACACATCCATTCACCATACCCTTTGAGCACCTTGGTTTTTTTTAGATATATGTTGAGTGTTGCATCATGAGGGAGGGTGAGAGGAGTGTGGCTTTGTGAGTAGTATTTTGGTGAGTGCTACATTGTTTGCCTTTCTTGTTTTCCAAATTAGGAACAATGTTGAACTTTAAGTTTGGGGGAGAGTGTGCCTTGTCTTGTGTCTCTTGCCATTTTTTTATTTGCATTTATATAGTAAAAAAAAAAAATAGTCTATGTGCAAAGAAAAGAATGCACTCCCATGAAAAAGAAATTGAAAAAAAATTGTACAAATAAAGTTTGCAATTAAGTTTGGGGCTGTAGCATCTTTTTTTTTTTTTTTAAAAAAGTAAAGTATAGTTTTTGTATTGTGTTTCTTTCTTTCCTTATTTTTAATAATAAATAATGGCAAGAGTGATATTCAAATTGTATGGGGCATTCTTTGGGGGAATGATTGTGAGCTCTTACTTGGTCTTAGGAAAATTAAGGTGCTTTGAGCCAAAAATAACTTATTTTAACCACCCTCTCCTAAGCCTTACATTATAAGCTAGATAAAGTCCTTTTGATCTTTAGTTTGGTGTTTGTCTACATTAGTGGAGATGGTATCACTAAGGCAACCTATGGAGACAATTATTAAGCCTTAGGATCAAGAGCTAGTTTACTTTGGGGAGATTTGAGAATAATTTGGGAAGAGCTATGTACACACTTTAGGGAGGAACGTTTGATTCTTGGTTTGATAACATAATAACATTTGGGGAATTTGGTTGAAAGCATTTTCAAGAGGCATCATCATCACCATTCATCATCACTTTAATAAATGGCGTAGAGCATTTCACTTGTTAAGCATAATACTAAGTTAAGCATTTCCTCTCTCTTTTGTGTGTCTTTTGTAGAGTTTAGTTGTTTTGTGTGTTTCTCTTGTTTGGAGTTAGTTTTTCTTGTTTCTTTTCTTTTATTTTAGAGTCATCACTCAAGACAAGCAATGAAATAAGTTTTGGGGTGTCATAACTCTAGTAATTAGAGTTATTTTAATGCTTTTTAAACTTATATTTTTATAAAGAAAAGAGTGGTTTAGGGTGTTTTGTAGTGTCTTTATTTTAGTTTTGTCAAATATTAAATATAATAAGATAATATGAAATATTAGTATAATGCTGGAAAATATATTCAAAATTGTGAAAATTTTCCTTTGCGGGTGGTTGGTAGAATTTTTGACATTTTTAGAAGGATTTGAAGCTTGAAGTGAATCAAGAATTTGGGATGCTGCAGTATTGAAGCAGCATTACGTTCTGGTAGTGAGCTACTTCAAAGGCTCACGTGGGAAAGTAATTGGCCAACTCAGTTTTTGGGATTTATGTGATTTGGTTGAACAGTAACTAAAATGGTTTTGGGCCCTTAAAAGCTTTTGGTCCATTGGGCTATAAAAAAATAAAAGAAAAAAAACATGGAAAGAAAGAAAATAAAAATAGGCCCACGTGGGAATTTTTTGGAAGAAAAGGGGAAATGACCTAACCTATCATTATTATCAATTGCCCATTTTTTTGAGATACACGTATCGTTAGAAGCAAGGGAAAACCAACAACCACCATTGAAGAAAGTGGAGAATGAAGAAAAAGAAAAAGAAGAAGAAAGAAAAGGATCCAAGAGAGGAGGACCATTTTGGGAACATCTTTTTGGCTTGATTCTCTTACCCTTCTCCTTAATATTTTATTTTCTTTTTCTTGTATTTTCTAAACTATAATTTATTTTGGTAATGGAGTTTTTGAGATATTGATTATGAGCTAAGGAATAATTATTGAGCCCTAATTTGTGAATTGGTACTTTGTTGATGATGTTTAATGCAATTTGAGGTTTACACATTCAAGTGGTTTTAATGTTGTAATGTTTGCTATTGTTTGATCACCATTAGTGAGCAATTGAGTTAATTTATAATTCTAAAAATATTTTAATTAATGGACATACAATTTGAATGGTGCAAGATTAAGTTATTTGAATTTAATATGTGTTAGTATAGACATATATTAATGTCTTGCATAATCTTTGTGGAATCGGTGCTTGATAAATATTCTTGAAGTTAGATTGGTATAGACATATATTAGTTTAATTAGAGAATTGATACCATGGTGACTTCGACGGAAGCCTATAAAATAAATTGGAATTCTATATTAATTATTCCCAGTTTGCCACAGTATTACTGCAACATTAGCATCAGATTTACACTTTAGGAAGAATTAATTATTCTAGCTCATCAAAACTATCTTGCTCTCTCGTTCATTTGTTTATTTTATGTACTTTCTTGGATAGCTTTTAGGCTTAATCAAATCTTTATCACTTGCTTTGGTCCAAGTTGTTTAGTATTGATTTTTGCATGATTAATTACTAATTCAATCCTTGTGGAGAGAATACTCGCTTATCACTTTATTACTTGTTTGCTGATTGTGTACACTTGCACAATTTTATTTGCTTAAATTCACGCAACAAGTTTTTGACATGGTTACCAGCTTACCCTACGGACTGTCAACAACTTGTTACTAAATTTAAGCCAAGTGCAAGTGTACACTGTCAACAACAAGTAATATAGTAACAAGTACCAGATATCGTATCCACAAGGACTGTTTTCTTAAGTTTTAATTGTGAAAATTAATTCTAACAAAATGGTTCAATAATACAAATATTAATTAAAATGGATGGTAATCTAAGAACTAGGTCATTAAGAACTAATTAAATGCCTGGAAATAAAATGAAACAAGCTGGAAAAATAGTAGCAAAGAGTAAAATTGATAAGATGTTAAGCTAGAACAATTATCCCTCCAATATGCAACTCTGACAGTGATGCTGGACTGATGCTGCAGCAACTGGGGATCTATTAGTCTAGAATTTTAATTAATTTTCATAGGCTTTCGTCAAATAACTATTATTCTAATCTTTTAATTAAATCACATATGTCTATGCTAATTCAATTTCAAAGATTTAATTCAAGCATCAATTCCATAAGACTATGCATGGTAATAATATATGTCTATATTACTACAATATTGAAATCAATGAATTCAAGCATGCACCATTCAAATAGTGTGTCAATTAATTCCAAACTTTTCAGATTTGAAAATTAACCCAACTTCTTACTAAAGGTGATCAATCATTAGCAAGTATTAACCATGATAAATACTTGAATGAATAAACATCAAATTTCATAAGCATCAATATCAAAGTACCAAGAAAATTCACATAATAGGGTTCAAATTATCCTAGTTATTTAGAGTTTAGCTCATGAATACAATCTCAAAAATACCCAAATAATAACAATCCATAATGAGAAATTTGAAAGATAACTTAAAGAAAAACTAAGAGTGGAGTAAGAATGGCAAGCCAATTGGATGTCTCCAAGTTGTCTTTTTCTTCTAGCCTTTTCTCTTTTGCTTTTCTTCTTTTTCTTCACGTTTTAAAGCTCTCCCCCAAATATATATGTATATACTTCTCCAAATATATCAGGCGGCTGCTCTTGTCCTTGGTCTCTGCGTGTAGTCTTTTCCAATTAGGGAAAAAGATGATGATAATAGGTTTTCTATCTCTTGGTCCTTTTTGCCCCACGTGGGCCTTTGTTTTCTGTTTTTTTCTTCTTCTTTTCTTCTTTCTTTTAAAGCCCAATGGGTACACAGGCTTTTAATGGACCAAAACCCTTTTAATTATTTCTCAGCCTAAATTACATAAATAAATAAAAAACTAAGTTGGCCAATTACTTTCCCACGTGGGCCCTTGAAGGAGCTGACTGGGCAGACGCGATGCTGCTGCAATGTTGCAGCATTCCCTTCTGCTGAGACCATTTAAAGCTTCAATTTCTTTCCAAATATCCAAGACCCTACCAACCACCTTCAAAGACAAAATTTAACAATTTAGGATATATTTTTCTATCATTATACTAATATTTAGTATTAACTTATTATATTTAATATATGACAAAACGAAAATAAAGACACTACAAAACACCCTAAACCACTTTTTCTTGATAAAAATATAAGTTTAAAAGCATAAAAATAACTCTAATTCCTAGAGTTATCAGCTAGCCCATAGGGTAAGCTGGTAACGAACAAGTTAAAGAACTCAAATAATACAATCAGTTAGAATACTAACCACTCAAAATTAATAGTGAATTGACCTATGGTCAACTATATGATATGACTAGAATAGATAAAAACGGTATATTTACTTATCCTATCTAGTGTCACATCGGGGTTAGATACCCAGCTCGGGGTGAGCCTAGGGGTATTTTGGGAGTGTAGTACATATTCGAGGTTACCGGGTAACGGGTAGCTATTTAGCGATTTTTTGGGTATGTCGTGATTAATTGGGGATTTGTTGGAATACTCGAGGAATTAGCGAGAATGGTGCAAATGAAGGATTTTCCCTTGGGGTATTAAAGGGCTAACAATTAATTTAGGGGCAATTTGGTCATTTTTAAAAGGATTGACTTGGATTTGTACCTTAGGACTCTAGAACTAATAAGAAGAAACCCACTCTCAGCCCTTCTTCTTTCTCTCTCTAGAGTAACACACTATCCCACTAAGGCTTGGAAGTTTTGCTGAAACTCTTGGGGAATTGGCTCAAGAATTGAGGATTTAAGGCTGGGAACTTGAGGAAATCAAGCTAGGAGGAAGTCTGAGGCAGCTGAGGTTCGAAATCATCACTGAGGTAACGTGTAAGTCTTGATTTCTCGGTGATTTTTTATTGTAGTTAGAGGTTTTCTTGAGATATAAACCTTAGGTCTGATTTTGGATTTTGGTAAGGCTATGGGGTAGTTTTTGGGTAGTTATGTTGATCATGTCATATTGATATGGATTTTGGACACAATTCTGGGTTTATGTTTTGATTTGGGTGGATTTCAGTGCTTTTGGCTCGAGAAAAATGCAGGAAATCCTGGGTTCTTGAGCTCGAGCCACGACCCTGTTCTTCAGGCGTCGTGACTCGCATGAACACAGAAGGCTTAGGAAGTCTTTGAAACTGTCCAGGCGTCGGGCCGCAAGTTAAGGTGCGCCGCGGCCCATGTCCCCCAAGAGAGAGCCTTGGAGCACTCTCACTTGTAGTGCATCGTGGCCCTAGGGGCTTGGACCGCGACTCAAATTAGGGGAAATGGCCAAAACAGGGTTTTAAGCTCGAGAACTTAAATTTAAGGGCTTGGGAAGGATTCGACTACCCGGTTTAGTAGAATTCGAGGTCTCGGAGGCTAGAATATTATTCTGAAGTTTTAATTGGTTTAGGGTTTGATGGATAATTATTATTATTGCGTTGTGACTAGGTTTTACCGCTAAGGCTCGAGTTTAGGGGATCGTGCTTGGGATCGCACTATATGGTCAGTTTGGGACACAGGTAAGAAATTTTTTTGTGCGCGTAGAGCAGGGCATGGCTCAATTATCTAAGTTTAATGTTGTGTGTGAATATTTATAATTATTATGCCATGTTTGTGTGACTATGACTGATCGGCAAAGGCCGGGAATGGCAACAAGCATGCTGAATGCAGACTGCCATGGCATGGCAACCTAGGGTGTTGTACTCACCCATTCGGTGAAGACCATGAACCGGGTGCCTGGTAAAGCACCTTGGTCGGCATAGGCCGCTATGTGAATAGTTTGTGTTATCTATTTAAAGTTATGCATTCACTGGGTTGAATTGTTATATGCTATGTGTGTGGAGTTTTCTTGCTGGGCCTTGGCTCAAGGGTACTCTATGGTGTAAGTAAGGGCAAGGGAAAGGCCGACCAAGAATGAGTTGGAGGGCATGGAGCAACGCGTACATGTTTGGCCTACCTGGCTGCCACAGCTGGGATAGTTTTGAGGAACACTCTACAAACATTTGATTTTGTTCGCTTAGGTCGAGTGTACCCTAACTTTTGAGTTGTAAATATATTTTAAAACAATATTTTGGGATCCCAATATAACATTTTTATAATCTTAATGAATGTCCAAACCTTTTCTATTTTTTGTTTTATTACATGAGTCCTTACTTTAAACTAATCACAATTTTGATCTAAAACCTCAATTAGTGAGCTAATGTCACATTTTAAAATCACATGGTAATGACTCTAGAGTAGTAGGGTGTTATCGCTAAGTTTAAATAAAACAATATCATGACGACAAGTTACATTGAGAGTTGAAAATAAAGCCTAATGAATTTTCAGAACGATTTTCAAAATTACTAAACGCCGATTAATGTGCTTAAGTGATAAGGAAAATAAGGCAAGTAAATAGCACAAGCAAAGGCCATTCTTGAAAGCTAAAATTTTATACAATTGTGCTCGAGAGCTCGAGCCTCAAAATGTTTATACCCCAGTAAAAGAAGTAGCACGCATGCCTACTTCCATAATAGAATAAAAAGGAAAATTTACAAGGGCCTAGATCTCGCTTGGAGGAACCTCCACGAAGAGGTCAATCACAGGATTGGTCTCAGGAGCATGACCCACTTCCACTGTCGCATGAGCATACGCGGTCGTAGCATCATTCACCTGAAGACACTCCTCGAAGAGACCCCTTATGCTGGGATCGTCGCTGAAGGCCAAGTCCATCTCTTTGTAACTTTTCCATGAAACATAGATGTGTGCTCCCTAGGTGATCGACCTCCTTGTTGAGGGCGGAGACCTGGACATTCAACTCCTGTACATGACGCTTCAAGCCCTCCACTTCAGCAGCAACTGCCTGTGCCCAAGAAGCCGCCTATGTGGCTTCTTCTCGGGCCCTGACTGTAACGCCCTTGCTACCCTAGAACACTTATGGTGAACAGTGAACCGGAAATTTGACTCGCAACCCGAGTCCTTTGGTTAAAAACGTGATCTAAGTGTTATTATCAGGTTAAGGTGAAAAACCAGTAAAAAGGGAAGGATACATTTCATTAAGTAAATAAACTGCTCATGAGCCATTCAAAACGTTTATAAGTTGTTTACAATACAAAATGGTCGCTATTGATTCAAATTTACAATCCCCGCCGACCTAAGCAGCAAAAATTGGGTAAACCCCCTAGTCCCTCAGAGAACTCCTTGGCCGTGATGGTCAAGCGGCCGCATATGTACACAACACCACCTAATCTCTCCACTCAAGGTTGGGTGAGCTTCTCTTTCCCTTTACCTGCACAACATAGCACCCATGAGCCAAGGCCGAGCAATAAAACACAATAAAGCATGATATAATATCAACAATGACCATAATAGTCATTCAGGACCATCAGTCCAAAACAGATAGGTGATAGTAGCAAAAGTCACAAAAGTGGGTACAGCTCCCTTTAGCCATGTGACAGCAGGGTCACCAGGGCTTAAATGATAAGTTATCCTTTCATAAGTTCGATCAGGATAGGTGAATGGTGAATGGTCACCAACATAACCTTCCTCATGACCATAGAGTCATAACCTTGGAACATCGTTCCCTAGCCATGTGACACCAGTCACCGGGGCCGTATGCCTTGGCTTTGAGTACTAGCATAGACTAGTCAAGCGCTTATAAGTTCATTGACTTTAGGGTCGGTCCAGCATCAATGCCATAGAGCCATTCAATGCTGATATCGATTAGATCTAATCTTCACTTGGCCCGACATTCATAACGCTCTGCCATTTCTGACTCTTGGGTCAGTGTCCCTGACTAGTCAGTGCCATAAACAAGTAATCAACATTCACTAACATTTAATATGCAATCCATGTCCACATAAGTCAACCAACATGCTTCAATAGCAAACCATGCATGTCATTTACATATACAGGGTGCAACTGCATTCATACACTGTTTTCTTACCTTTGGTTCGAGTGAAAGTTATTATAAGAACAACCCCTGAGAACGATCAATCTTTAAATTCCTTGATGGTCACCTGGTCATAACCAAAATATAGGATTCATAAATAAAAATGATAACAGAGGGTTCCTGTACGCCCTGGTTTTCCCACGGGCTGATTAGCAGGCCGAGCTATGGACTAATCACAATTAGCCCATTAACATCCCCAAGACCGGAGCTCCCGTTTCGAGGTCGTACCTTATTAGCTCGAGCAATTCCTGAGGACTCGCCAAGGTTGTCCAGGACTGGGTGAAGGAATCCGAAGGCCGAAGGTCGGGTCAAGGGAGCAGCTCGTGGCACGAGCTATGTATGGAGCTCTGACCCTCTATAAAGTCAACACACGCAAGGTAAACGTGCATATATCTGACATCACGTGTCCGATATCTCCCTGACTTCTCGGACACGCAGCAGGAACGTGCGTGTTCAGATATCCATGGCTGGGTTGGGCCGTGCGGCCCATTATCTCCTTACCTATCGATTTGACCATACTTATGTGTCAGGTTTAGGAATTAATCATGAATGTCACAGAGTTGATATGAGAAATAATAAGGTCACGGGATGACCTCCTTACCAACTTCCAGGTGCCTTCTCCTATAAATATGGAGAACCTGGGAGTTGATAGGGGTTAGGAAAAATAGTATCTGAAGATATATAGGCTTTGTAACCAAATACCCAGAATATATTAATAATATTGACTAGTGGAGTAGAGGGATTTTAACCTTCGAACCACTTAAAAACGTGTCTTGAGTCACCTAGTTCATTCTCTAAGATTCTGTATCTGCGACGGTTCTATATTCAGCACTAATCCCTTTCTCTTCTTCTCTTAATTACCTGTTGCCGAAGAACCACGTCAACAGTTTGGTGCTTTCATTGAGAGCAAGTTCGATTAGTGCTGCTGCAAACATCAAACTATGGTGACCACTCGGTCCAGGCATGGCAACGAAATAGAGCAGCATGATGGGCAGAAGGCTCATCATATTGCCATCCCTGATGAACAAATTCCTGAAGTCCAACAGAGGCCAGGAAAGCAGCTGGCGGGCCAGGACGATATAGGTAGTTCGGCGCCCCGGCCACCTAATCCGAACCCATGTTATTATACTTCGGTGGAGATGGAGAATGCTCAACTGAGGAGCCAGTTAGCAGCAGCCGGTCAGCAAATCCAGGATATTCTGGCCCGACTACCCGCTCTCACAACCAACGTTAACGTTGGAGAGAGGCAAGGTGAGGCTCCAAAGTCTCGCCGGGGTAATCGGTCCAGGCATAGCCGTTCGGATAGGCTTTCGGCAGCCAACTCCACCCCTTCATCACACCATCGAGAGGCCAACTTCAGGGAAATGCTTGGGACCGGACAACAGCAATACAGCCGTTCGGTTAGGACGTCGACTCCTAGCTCTCAACCATCCTGGAGGACGCCCAGAAGAGCTCGAGGAAGTTCCCGGAGGAGATCTGGGGAGGGCCCACGACGTCAGCCCGTCCCCGAAGAACGTCCTGCGCCTCGTCCAGATCACCCGGCGCGGGACCAGCAAGTTGGTCGGCCCCCACCAAATTTGATCCGTCCAGACTGAACCAGGATCGCTTCTCCAGTCAGACATCCTCCATCTCCGATCAGATATCCGTCTCCTCCTCGGCCCGTCCGAGACATCCCAGCTTACGGAAGTAGTAGGAGAAACCCACCATCAGCGGGACCTTCCCGGCGTAGCAGGGCGCCCGAAGAAAGCTCAGGTCCTCACCACCAAAGGCGGACTCCAAGCCTATCCGGCAGGAGTCATTGGACCAGCAGTCGCCGGAGGGATCTCTCTGGAGGAGACCTACGCCAGCGGCTAAGTTCTACACAAAGCCACCGGACCGCCCAGGGAGACGACCTTCGAGATCACCTCAACTCTCACAGAGAGGAACGAGCTAGAGATGGTAGCCAGGCTCGCTCGGGGGGGGGGGGTCCGATCCGAAGTACATAACGGAGGGAATGTCCCGAATAACCTATCTCAAGATAGGAGGGGCAATAACCCACCTAATATGTACAATGGGTCCGGAGCTGTTGAGCAGCCCTGGAATGACCCAGGATCTCAAGACCAAACCCTCGAGCACCTAACTCAGATGGAGGAACTGATGAGGAAACTCCTATCAGAAAAAGAAAAAGATGAATATGATTCGGGAGACGAGATGGAACTCTTCGCCCCCAACATAGCAGCGACGGCATACCCATCTGGTTTTCGTATGCCTCACTTGTCAAAGTTCAACGGGGACGGAGATCCGTCGGACCATTTGGGGATGTTCAACACCCTAATGATGGCCCATAACATCGGTCCGGAGCTGCGTTTCTTGATCTTCCCTTCCACACTGACTGGATTTTCCAGGCAGTGGTTCAAGCAGAGTAAAAGACAGTCAATCAGCTCCTGGAAGACCTTCTCTACTGATTTCAAAAGGGCGTTCCGCACCTCTCAGGCCGCCCGTGTTCAGGCCGACTCCCTAGCCAACGTAAGGCAACAACCCGGTGAGACGCTAAAAGCCTACTTGAGCAGATTCGCAAATGTCGCTGCTCGAGCCAGGGACGCAGATGATAGCTCCAAGCTCATGGCCATGAGAACCGGAATCCTGGTTGGGGGAGACCGGTGGAAAGACATTCAGAGGAAGGGAGTCAGCTCGGTTAACGAATTCCTTAACAGAGCCCAAGAGTGGATAAACTTGGAAGAAGCTGAAGCTTCAGCCGCGGGGACCAGCCAGGTTCCCGAGAAGCCCGCTGGAACGGGGATGGAGATCGTGATGGCGACCCCTGATGTCGCACAGAACAACCAGCCCGGTGGTGGCAAAAGAAAGGGGAATGGTGAAAACAGTCAGCACGGTCAAAAGAAGAATAAGTCCGTGGATAAGTTCAAGCCCGTGTTCACAGCGTATACCGAGCTCACCCAGTCCAGGGAAAGTATCTTCCTGGCCAACTCTACTCGGGTCCCTTGGAAGAGGCCGGAACCATTGAAACACCACAATGGAAAGAGAGGCACTTCCAAATTCTGCCGCTTTCACAACGACGTCGGCCACAATACTGACGATTGCAGGCATCTAAAAGATGAGATCGAGACTCTCATCCGAGCAGGCCCTTTGGCGCAATACTCACGAAACAGGGTCCTAGCGAGTCGGCCCGCTCCAGAAGTCCCAGCCAGTCAGCCTGGGCCTCGTGCAGATCAGGACGTCCCTCCTCCCGTGGTCGAAGGAGAGATATCCACCATCTCTGGAGGACCGCACATGGCTGGAACGAGTAGAGGCGCCCAGAAGAGATATGTGAATGAATTAAAGGCCCACAACGGAACGGAGTTCGTCCCGGAGCAGCGTCAGTCGAAACAACAGCGGTTAGAAAAGCAACCGATCACTTTTACGGAGGAAGACGCAGGTCATGTCTAGTTCCCTCATAATGATCCCTTGGTCGTAGCAGTCCAGCTCGCCAACCAGAGAGTAAGGAGAGTGTTGGTGGACAATGGAAGCTCGGTAAATCTCCTATTCCGATCCACCTTAGAAAAGATGGGATTCACTGTCGCCGAGCTAAAGGCGACCTCCATGATGCTGTATGGCTTTCCGGGAGAAGGGTCGGCAGCGATAGGGACGATCGAGCTGGTGATCACCCTAGGAGAAGAATCTCGAACAGTCTCCAAGCTACTCGAGTTCGTGGTCATTGACTGCTCCGCTGCCTACAACGCCATTTTAGGCCGACCTACCCTCATAGCTTTCGAGGCTATCACTTCCATTCGACACCTCACCATGAAGTTCCCTACTTCGACCGGAATCTGTACTATCAAGGGCGATCAGCTCGCTGCCAGGGAATGCTACAGCATTTCCCTGAAGGAAAAATCTAAACCCGGGCAGCTGGCAATGGCCATTCAGGGCAAAGAAGAATCTCAGGGACCCTTGGTGGATCCTGAGATTGAAAAACCTCAGAGCGCCGAAGAGGAAAAGGTCGCCTTGAGTGAGGACATTGACCCCGAGTAGGCGAAGACAAATTCGGGCTCCAGGCCATTGAGGAGCTCGAGGAGGTGAACCTCGATCCGCAAATTCCGTCACGAATGGTCAAGCTCGGGAAAAACCTCTGTAGCAAGAGGAAGACGGAGCTGGTTACGTTTCTCCGGGCTAATTTAGATGTATTTGCCTGGTCCCACGAGGATATGGTAGGAATTAGCCCGAGTGTCATCATGCACACGCTCCATCTGGATAAAAGCGTTCCTGCCAAGTCTCAAAAGCAAAGGCGTTTAGGGACAACCCGAGCTGAAGCCCTAGAAGAAGAGGTAGCCCGACTCAAAAAATGTGGCTTTATTTGGGAAGCCAAATTTCCAATTTGGGTTGCCAATCCCGTGCTAGTTCCGAAGCCCAACGAGAAATGGCGGACTTGCATTGACTTCTCTGATCTGAATAAGGCCTGCCCCAAGGATTGTTTTCCATTGCCAAGGATCGACCAGCTGGTGGACGCCACGGCGGGGCACGAGCTCATGTCCTTTATGGACGCGTACTCAGGCTACAATCAGATTGCGATGAATCCGGCGGATCAGGAGCACACTAGCTTCATGACCCCGACTAATGTCTATTGCTACAAGGTCATGCCGTTCGGTCTGAAGAACGCCGGAGCTACCTACCAAAGGCTAGTAAACAGAATGTTCGCGGACCACATCAGAAAGAACATGGAAGTATATGTTGATGACATACTCGTCAAGTCAAAGACTGCCGACAACCATGTTTCCGACCTGGAGGAATGTTTTAAAATACTACGGAAATACGGCATGAGGCTAAATCCCCAGAAATGCACTTTTGGTGTCGCATCCGGGAAATTCCTGGGGTTCATAGTTAATACCCGAGGAATCGAGGCAAACCCCGACAAGATCAGGTCATTGCTCGAGCTTCCTTCCTCCAGGTCGTGGAAAGATGTACCCATGGCTTTCTGTAAACTCTTCCAGAACTTGGAAGTAAAAGTAGGGTCTCGATCTGACACGATCGACCTAGGAGCTCCATGGAGGCGCATAATCTCTCTCACATAGAAATCTGCATACTGGTCAACGGTATAAGTAGTCCTCACTGGCAAAAAGTGAGCTGACTTGGTATAGTGATCCACTATCACCCAAATGGAATCATGCTGACCTACTGTCCTAGGTAAGCCCACCGCAAAGTCCATTGTGATGTCTTCCCACTTCCACTCTGGGATATCCAGAGGCTGCAATAACCCTGCCGGCCTCTGATGCTCAGCCTTGACCTGTTGACATGTCAAGCACTTAGCCACGTACTCTACTACATCTCTCTTCATCCCCGACCACCAATACAATGACCTCACATCCTGATACATCTTTGTGGTGCCTGGATGCAAAGAGTAAGGTGT
Organism: Humulus lupulus; assembly: GCF_963169125.1. NCBI lineage: Eukaryota > Viridiplantae > Streptophyta > Magnoliopsida > Rosales > Cannabaceae > Humulus > Humulus lupulus. The sequence goes on along the minus strand of NC_084794.1, from coordinate 193,424,031 downwards.
AGTATGAGATTCATCCAGAATCTCTCGCCTCAACGCAGTGTCTAATGGAACACATATCCGTCCCTTGTATCTTAACAACCCCAAATTAGACACTGTATAGTCTGTGGATGCTCCAGCCAAGACATCCTCTCTAATCTTGATCGGATGTGGATCACTCAACTGACCCTCCTTGATCCTCTCTAACAGCGTAGACTATAGCGTAATATTGGCCAACTGGCCCACCAGCAACTCTATACCAGCTCTGGTCATATCATCAGCTAACTCTCTGGCTATCAGCCTAATACCATGAATCTGTCCCGGACCCTTCTGACTTAAAGCATCAGCTACCACGTTGGCTTTCCCTGGATGATACATAATCTCACAGTCATAATCTTTTACCAACTCCAGCCAACGCCTTTGCCTCATATTCAAGTCCTTCTGGGTGAAGAAGTACTTCAGGCTCTTGTGGTCTGTATAAATCGCACACTTCTCTCCATAGAGATAATGCCTCCATATCTTTGAAGAAAAAACCACAGTTGCCAACTCTAAATCATGAGTAGGATACCTCTTTTCATACTCCTTCAGCTGACGAGAAGCATAAGCTATAACCTTCTCTGATTGCATCAAAACACAGCCCAAACCCTGATGAGAAGCATCACAGTAAATCACAAACTTCTCCTGATCTATCGGAAGACTCAGAATCGGAGCTGTAATCAACCTCTGTTTCAGTTCCTGGAAGCTATTCTCACATTTATCTGACCACACAAACTTCTGATTCTTGCGTGCCAGCTCAGTCAACGAAGTAGCAATCTTTGAGAACCCTTCCACGAAACGCCTGTAATACCCTGCCAATCCAAGGAAACTTCTAACCTCAGAAGCATTCTTTGGCCTTGGCCAATCTCTGACTGCTTCAATCTTCGCTGGATCTACTTTAATCCCCTCCTTACTGACAATGTGCCCAAGAAAGGATACCTGAGACAACCAGAATTCACACTTCTTGAACTTTGCAAACAGTCCGTGTTCCCTCAATCTCTGTAGAACCAACCTCAGATGCTGCTCATGCTCTGACTCAGACTGAGAATATACCAGAATATCATCGATGAAGATGATCACAAACTGGTCTAGATAATCCTTGAACACTCTGTTCATCGTATCCATAAAAGCAGCAGGGGCATTAGTCAATCCAAATGACATAACTAGAAACTCATAATTCCCATACCTGGTACGAAAAGCGGTCTTCGGTATGTCTCCCTCCTTGACCCTCCACTGATGATAACCAGAACGAAGGTCGATCTTAGAGAATACCGTCTTACCCTGCAATTGATCAAACAGATCATCTATCCTTGGCAAAGGATACCAGTTCTTAATTGTCAACTTATTCAGTTCTCTGTAATCTATACACATCCTCAGAGAACCATCTTTCTTCTTTACAAACAGAACTGGCGCACCCCAGGGTGAGAAACTAGGTCTGAAAAACCCAAGTCTAACAGCTCTTGCAACTGTACCTTTAATTCTTTCAGCTCAGCTAGGGCCATTCTGTATGGTGCTCTAGACACTGGCTCCGTCCCTGGTGCCAGTTCTATAACGAACTCAATCTCTCTATGTGGTGGCAACCCTGGCAAATCTTCTGGAAACACATCTAGAAACTCACAAACAAGTCTAGTATCCTCTGGTCTCACTAGCACGACCCGGGTGGTATCAACCACACTGGCTAAGAATCCAATGCAACCTCCTTGCAATAAATCCCTAGCCCTCAATGCAGAAATCATAGGAATACGGGGTCCATGCATAGCACCAACAAACACAAAAGGATCCTCACCTTCAGGCTCAAAGGTGACAATCTTCCTTCTGCAGTCAATGGTTGCCCCATACTTCGCTAACCAATCCATACCTAGTATCATATCAAAGTCAGTCATAACCAACTCTATCAGATCCACTGACAATTCTCTGCCCTCCACTATCACTGGCAAAGATCTGATCCATCTCCTGGATACCACTAACTCCCCAGTGGGTAGCAAAGTACCAAACCCCACAGCATAGAAATCACAAGGTCTACACAGTTTATCTATAACACTACTAGCAACAAAGGAATGTGTAGCACCAGAATCAATCAATACATTATAAGCGGTTCCAGCACTAAGAAGCTGACCTGTAACAACTAAGGGAGAAGCCTCAGCTTCTGCTTGAGTCAATGCAAACACTCGAGCTGGGGCCGAGCTGTCTACCTTCCTGGGTTCCTCCTTTCTTGCCTTAGGGCAATCCTTTTTAAGATGACCTATTGCTCCATAAGAGAAGCAGGTCCTTGCCCTACACTCTCCCAAGTGATGCCTCTTGCATCTAGGACACTCAGGATAAGACCTCCAGGCTTCATTACCACCTAGACGACCCATAGAAATACCACGGGGCCATCTGTCAGGACCTGGAACTGGGAAGGTGTCAGGAACCTTCCTCTTCTGATCACTGGGGCCTCCACCCCTACTAGAACCCACAAATGGAGGACCTGGCCTCCTAAAATCCCTTCTGGCTGCACTGTCACGCCAGATCTTAATCTCTGCACTCTCAGCTGTGAGTGCCTTCTCCACCACCTGTGCATAAGTAGTAACTCCTGCCATAGTGGTGATACATACATCTCGGGCTAACCTGGGTTGTAGCCCCTGTAAGAATCTCTCTCTCCTGGTCCCATCAGTGGGCACCAACTCCTTGGCAAACTTTTCCAAACGGTCAAACTTTAAGGCATACTCGGTAACTGATAAGCTTCCCTGAAGTAGCCTAATGAATTCATCAGCTTTAGCTGCCCTGATAGCATCATTGTAATACTTTTCATTAAACAAAGTCTGAAACTCCTCCCAGCTCAGGGTATTAACATTCTTGGTCTGGGCAATCACTTCCCACCAAATCTGGGCATCATCCCGAAACATATAGGTAGCACAGGCCACCCTCTCACTACTAGCTACCCTCATAAAGTTAAGAATAGTGGTAATCATGCTCATCCATTGTTCAGCCTTGGCAGGATCTGCACTGCCTTCAAAAATTGGAGGTTGTTGTTTCCTGAACCTTTCATAAAGAGGCTCCCATTTGTTTCCAACCTCAGGCAGCTGCCCAGTAACTGTCACCGACACAGAAGGTGCCTCTGCAACACTGGCCACTACAGGCACTTGCTGCTGTCTTAGGAGACGAAGTTCCTCTCCCTATTTTAACACTGTTGCCTGCAATTCCTCAAACAACTGCTGCCAGTTTGCAGGTGCTAGCTGTGGAATCTGGGATTGGTCATTCTCTTGACCCTGACTGTTATTATTCTTGCCTGGATCACTCTGGCCAGTTGACATGTCTGTCTGCCCTGGGTTCATTCTGTCACTGATACCTTACTGAAACAATAATCAATACAGCCAGCCAGGTAGTAATAACTAAACCTCTTGCCGCCTTACAGTCCAAGAACAAACAAATAATTATCACATTCCATAGTCATTCAATATTCACAAATAGATACATGTTTATGGCATTCAGCACTCAGCATGTATCACATAATAACTCATAACCAACCATACTAATAAGCAGGTGCCAGCAATCTCAGTACTAATTAGCACACATTTGCTGAGGATATGATATTTCAAGGCTCAGGTTCAACATGGTGTCTCATGCACACAGGTAAAGCATATATACCACATTTAAGCAATTACACATATAACCACGTAAATAGTTACCAAACCATGAGTCGAGCTTGACTTCAGTGATGTGTGTACATGCCCAGCCAGTCTACAGGAACCTTAACCTTGGCATTGCTCTGATACCAAGTTGTAACGCCCTGGATACCCCAGAACAGTTACGGTGAATAGTGAACCAGAAATTTGACTCGCTACTCGAGTCCTTTGGTTAAAAACGTGATCTAAGTGTAATTATCAGGTTAAGGTGAAAAACCAATAAAAAGGGAAGGATGCATTTCATTAAGTAAATAAACTGATCATGAGCCATTCAAAACGTTTATAAGTTGTTTACAATACAAAATGGTCATTATTGCTTCAAATTTACAATCCCCGCCGACCTAAGCGGCAAAAATAGGGTAAACCCCCTAGTCCCTCTGAGAACTCCTTGGCCGTGGTGGTCAAGCGGCCGCATATGTACACAACACCACCTAAGCTCTCTACTCAATGTTGGGTGAGCTTCTCTTTCCCTTTACCTGCAACACATAGCACCCATGAGCCAAGGCCCAACAAGAAAACACAATAAAGCATGATATAATATCAACAATGACCATAATAGTCATTCAGGACCATCAATCCAAAACAGATAGGTGATAGTAGCAAAAGTCACAAAAGTGGGTACAGCTCCCTTTAGCCATGTGACGGTAGGGTCACCAGGGCTTAACTGATAAGTTGTCCTTTCATTAGTTCGATCAGGATAGGTGAATGGTGAATGGTCACCAACATAACCTTCCTCATGACCATAGAGTCATAACCTTGGAACATTGTTCCCTAGCCATGTGACACCAGTCACCGGGGCCATATGCCCTGGCTTTGAGTACTAGCATAGACTAGTCAAGCGCTTATAATTTCATCGACTTTAGGGTCGGTCCAGCATCAATGCCATAGAGCCATTCAATGCTGATATCGATTAGATCTAATCTTCACTTGGCCCAGCGTTCATAACGCTCTGCCATTTCTTACTCTTGGGTCAATGTCCCTGACTAGTCAGTGCCATAAACAAGTAATCAACATTCACTAGCATTTAATATGCAATCCATGTCCACATAAGTCAACCAACATGCTTCAATAGCAAACCGTGCATGTCATTTACATATACAGGGTGCAACTGCATTTATACACTGTTTTCTTACCTCTGGCTCGAGTGAAAGTTATTATAAGAACGACCCCTGAGAACGATCAATCTTTAAATTCCTTGACGGTCACCTGGTCATATTCAAAATATAGGATTCATAAATAAAAATGATAACAGAGGGTTCCCAAATCAAAACCTAGCCTCCGAGACATCAAACACTACTCAACCGGGTAATAGGTTCGACCCCGAGGCCCAAGGCTTGAATCCCTAAGCTAAAAACCCATTTTTGGCAAAAAAGACACTAAGGGTCGCAACCCTCCCCAGCTGCGCTGCGGCGCGCCCCTCAAACAGAGGCGGCCCTCTCTGCCAGACACCATGGGCTGTGGCGCACCACAGCCATGCCGCGGCTCAATACCCAAACCAACCAAAAATCCAACACGCACCAACAAACCTCCCCTGCGTTTTCCCTTGGAACCCAAGCCTTCAAACCAGCTCCAAACCCCCTCCAAACATTCAATTCAACCTCTAAACATCACCTATAACTCACCCTCACCAATACCCAAGCTAAACATCAATCAAAACCTCCATAAATCCAAACTATCATCAAGAAATCACAAACTGAAATCTTAAACTGAACAGAGTAAAAACCAGAAACTTATGGCTGAACTCACCTCAAATCTGAGTTTGAACCTCCTTCAATGGCTGAACCAAGTCTACAAACCCAGCCCCTTGATTTCCTAGCTTGAAACCTCACTTTGAGCTCAAAAACTCCAAAGGAGAAATGGTGGAGAATGATGTACGGGAAGGAGAAGGATAAACCCTGTTTTGCTCTGTTTTGTTCTATATGCTTCTACAGCCAACTTAAAGGTCACATAAATCCAACCAAATGACCTAAATGCCCTTAGGTCACTTAAGCCTTCTAAAATCATTCCAAGGGTAAAATTGGTACTTTCCACTTATCTCGTTAATCATAATTAACGCTTCTCAGTTCCCGCTAATCTCAATATTCTCAAACACCAATAACTCATATCCCGTTACCCCATAATTCCCGGTAACGCTCTAATCATTAAAAACACCCTGAGACTCACCCCGAGCCCCGAGCTTAAACCTGTTATGACCAAACCGATAAATCATATTTAAAGATCGTCTCATGCCGAAATACTTGAACCAATCCACATTATAATGTGGCCTCACAATATATCATTGACATACAAACAAACATTCAATTATGCCCTCAACGGCCAAATTACCAACACAACCCTGTAAACAAATGTGGACCCACATGCATGCATTTAACATCATATTATAATATAATTCTCATAAACATGCATAAACACATTTAATTGCATAATTAAACAGTTATGGCCCTCCCGGCCCACTAATCCAGCCATAAAACGATATTAGGGAATCTGGGGCATTACACTGACGGCGTCTTTAGCATGCCATGAGGCCTCCCCCATGGCCTTGGAAACCTCCTCACAGGCAACCTGGGTGTCAACCATGGCCTTGTGCACGGCCTCCTTCGCGAGCATGGAACGACATGTGGCTTTCTCAACCATTTTTGTGGAAATTTCCTCAAGGGCTTGAAGCCTAGACCACTCTGTCGCCAGAAGGATCTCCAACTCAGAGACACGAGTCTTCTCGTCCTTAAAAACATTTTTGAGCTTTGAGTGATCCTCGAGGGAGACCGATGTTGGAAACAAATTTTCTGAGTGCGTAGCGGAATGTGATTTATGGCCCCAGTAGATTACAAAAATCATTTACTCAAACTGGAACAGTGTTAACTATTAGCACTATAACGCCCTACTTCCTTAGAGTCGTCACCAAGTGAGTTTGAAAACATGCAATTAACTCGCTAACCGAGGATTTTAAGACAAAGGTGTGATTAAACCATAAATTAAGTTATGTACTTTGAATACAGTTCCATTCATTGAAAATCATAAAGCGTTTAACATTTGGGATCCCAAAATACTGTTTAGAAATATTTACAACTAAAATATATAACCAGAGTCGGCTAAACGACAAAATCTAGGTTTAGTACAATCTAGTACAATCATCTCCCAAAAATACCCGTGGCCGTGACAGCAAGGCAGGATAAACATGTACGCATCGCTTCATGCTCTCAATTCTCATGGTTGGTCGACTTTCCCCTTGCCCTTACCTGCACCACTGAGCACCCATGAGCCGAAGCCCAGCAAGAAAAATCACACAAGAAAAAAATAAATGCATAATTAACATTCTACATGTAATCAAGCTGCCAGTAGGCTAAACATGTACGACCATGCCATCCCAGGAGCCTTACCGGGCCCTAGGTTTGCGGTCCACATCGTGAGGATATCCCATGTATCCTTTAGGGTCTCGCCCTGGCAACTCGCACTCCACATGCTAAACGCTGCTCTCGGCCCCTTGCCGTTCTCTGCCCTCACCATCTCCGGTCCTCGCCATTCCCGACTCTTGCCGTTCATTCACATATATGCACATATAGCATAATTAAGCAAATACTTAAACACGTATAAACTCAGACAAAGGGCTACGCCCTGCAACACAACCATATAGGGCCGAGCCCTACAGCACAATCATATGGGGTCGTACCCTGCAACACAAGCTCTACGGGAACAACAATTTTCTTACCTGTGTCCCGAGCTTTCCAAGCACCGATGTCCCGAGCACAATCCCCTAGTCTGAGCCTCGCTGAAAACCCTAGTCACAACGCACCTACAATATCCATTCATTAAGTTCTAATCCATTACTTAACTTTGTGTCATAATTCTAGTCTTCGGGACATTGAATTCTATCAATCCGGGTGATAAAATCCATCCTGAGCCTTAGCTATTGGATTCCCGAGCCTGAAACCTCTTTAAAGCCCAAAAATGCACTAAGCGTCGCGGCCCCCAGCTCAACCCGAGGCCCAGCCTCATTTCTGCCTACACGCGTCGCGGCCCTGCTTGTAGGGCGTCGCAGCGTGCCTCCATTTTCAAGCGCCCTAATGTTCTAAGTGGTTGCAGCTCAGCAAGAACAATGCCGCAGCTCGACCCCTCGAACCCAGAAAAATCCTCCATTTTCTCTACCAAAACCAAGCCAAATATCCCTTAAATCCATCTAACAACTTAATTAATCATCGCAGAAGTTCAACTATGATTCCAGCAAACCTAACAAACTCTAGCTTTAAAACTCATCAAACCCAAAATTCAATCTCAAACTTTAAAACCTTAAGAAAACCAGAAACTCAGCCAAATAATCACAGAATTCAATGGTTAGAATCACAATTAAAGGTTTACCTTAGCCCTGCTTGAATCCACAAATTGATATTGAACATTCTCCATGTTTTAGAGCTCCAATCCCTAGCTTGATCTTCAAAATTCCCCTTGGTATGACTTAGAGAAAAAAAAAAGAGAGAAGAGAGGATGCTTGTATTAGTTTAGTGAATTCTAATTGTTTCTTATGTTTTATTTTATTTAGCTTAGTCTCTAAGGTTACCTCAAGGCTCGTGGTACCAAAATCGTCCCCGAGGGCAAAATGGTAAATTTCCCCAATATTCCCTCCTAAACATTCTATCTTCAAATATATCTCCAAATATTTATTTCCATAACACGATAACCCCATAAAATTTCTAATACCCGAAATACCCCTCGACTCGCCCCGAGTTGGATTTTCGACCCCGTTGTGACTTTCTAGCTAACAGCTCCTTAGGACTATCTCAGATCGTGCAACACAAATATATCACAATTATTACAATTATCACATTTATGCCCTCAACGGGCTAAAATTACAAACATGTCCCTAACAACCAAACGGGGCACACATGCATATTTAATTCACCTAAACATGCATCTCTAATCACTTATTCATACAAATTCACATATTATAATATTAAATCACTTATTGCCCTCCAGGCACACTAATCGAGGCCCTAAGCCTAATTAGCAAATTTGGGACACTACAACTATCCCCTCCTTATAGGAATTTCGTCCTCGAAATTACCTGAAAAACTCGGGATACCACTCCTGCATCTCTGATTCAAGTTCCCATGTCGCCTCCTCAACTTTGTTGTTCCTCCATAGCACTTTCACTAAGGCGATGGTCTTTCTCCGCAAGACTTTATCCTTCCGGTCAAGAATCTGAACCGGCTTTTCCTCATAAGACAAATCCTGGTCCAACTCCAAATTCTCATAACTCAGTACATGCGTCGAATCAGATACATACTTCTGGATCATGGATATGTGAAAAACATTATGAACCCCTGATAAGGCTATAGGCATCGCCAGTCTGTAAGCTACCTCTCCAACCCACTCCAAAATCTCAAAGGGTCCAACAAACCTAGGGCTCAGCTTTCCCCGAACACCAAACCATTTCACTCCCCTCAAAGGTGAAACCCTAAGAAACACATGGTCACCGACCTGAAACTCTACGCTTCTGCGTCTCAAGTCCGAGTAACTCTTTTGGCGACTCTGGGAGGCGAGCATTCGTGCTCTAATCTTGTCAATCACCTCATTGGTCCTTTGAACCATCTCAAGACCCAGATATCTCCTCTCACCCATCTCATCCCAATGGATAGGTAACCTGCACTTCCTCCCATGAAGCATCTCATACGGAGCCACTCTGATAGTCACCTAATAACTGTTATTGTACAAGAACTCAATCAAAGGGAGATACTTACTCCAAGATCCCCCCAAAATCTAGCAGACAGGCTCGTAGCATGTCCTCCAATATTTGAATTATCCTCTCAGATTGTCCATCTGTCTGAGGATGATAAGCGGTACTAAACCGTAACTGCGTGCCCATAGCCTTCTGTAGACTCTCCCAAAACTTGGAGGTGAAGGTGGGGTCCCTGTCGGATACTATCGACCTTAGAGCCCCATGAAGTCGAACAATTTCCTTCACATATAACTCGACATACTACTCCACAGTATAAGTCGTCCTGACAGTTAAAAAGTGGGCGGACTTGGTATACCTAACCACAATCACCCACACCGAGTCATGTTGTCCCACGGTCTTCAGCAAACCAACCACGAAGTCCATGATAATATCTTCCACTTCCACTTTGGAATGTCTAGAGGTTGCAGCAACCCTGCTGACCTCTAATGTTCAGCCTTGACCTGTTGGCAAGTTAAGCACTTGGCCACCACATCCCTCGTCATGCCCGACCACCAATACAAAGCTCTCAGATCTTGGTATATCTTCGTCGTACCTGGATGTAAGGAATAGGGAGTGGTATGCAATTCATCTAGGATCTCCCGCCGGATATCAGAATCCATTAGAACACAAATCTGATCCTTGTACTTCAGTAACCCCATCTCCGAGATAGAGAAGTCCTTAGCCGCTCCGACTAAGACGTTCTCCTTGTGACCTCTCAACTGGGAATCTTCCCCCTGTGCCCCCTTGATCCTCTCAAGGAGTGTAGACTGAAGGGTGATGTTGGCTATCCGACCAACCACCAACTCTATACCCGCTCTGGTCATCTCCTCAATTAACTTATCAGATATTTGTCTCGAACTGAACAACTGTCCTAGGCCTTTCCGACTCAATGCATCAGCCACTACATTAGCCTTCCCAGGATGGTATAGGATATCATAATCGTAATCCTTAACCAACTCCAGCCACCATCTCTGGTGCATATTCAGATCCTTCTGAGTAAAGAAGTACTTCAAACTCTTATGGTCGATGTATATCTCGCACTTCTCGCCATATAGATAATGTCTCCAAATCTTAAGTGCGAATACCACCACTGCCAACTCCAGATCCTGCGTGGGATATCTCTTCTCATACTCCTTTAACTGTCTCAATGCGTAGGCTATCACCTTACCAGCTTGCGTCAGCACACATCCTAAACCATGTCTGGAAGCATCACAATAAACCACAAACTTCTCATTATCTGTCGGCAAACTCAACACTGGCGCGGTGATCAGTCACCGCTTCAACTCCTTGAAACTGTTCTCACATTTTTCTGTCCAAACATACTTTGTCTTCTTCTTAGTTCTGTCAACGGCATAGCTATCCTGGAGAACCCCTCAACAAACCACTGATAATATCCTGCCAATCCCAGAAAACTCCTCACTTCAGGAACATTGCTTGGTCTAGGCCAATCTCTCACTGCCTCAATCTTACTTGGGTCAACCAGAATCCCCTCCTTACTGACGATATGGCCCAGAAATGTAACTTGCGGTAACCAGAACTCCCACTTGCTGAACTTAGCATATAACCTATGCTCCCTTAACTGCTGCAATACAAAACGTAGGTGCTGCTCATGCTCTATCTCTGACTGAGAGTACACCAGAATGTCGTAGATAAACACAATCACAAACTTATCCAGATAGTCCTTGAAAACCCTATTCATCATATCCATAAAAGTTGTTGGGGCATTGGTTAATCCAAAGGACATAACCAGGAATTCGTAGTGTCCATACCTTGTTCGGAAAGCGGTCTTTGGTATGTCCTCTTCTTTAATCCTTGACTGATGGTAACCTGATCGGAGATCAATCTTGGAAAACACTGTTCTTCCCTGTAGCTGGTCAAATAAATAGTCGATCTTAGGCAATGGATACTTGTTCTTAATGGTCAACTTGTTCAGCTCCCTGTAGTCAATACACATCCTAATAGATCCATCCTTCGTCTTGACAAACAACATTGGAGCACCCCATGGCGAGAAACTCGGTTTGACGAACCCCAAATCCAGTAACTCCTGCAATTTAATCTTCAACTCCTTCAGCTCAGCTGGAGCCATTCTGTAAGGTGTCCTAGATACTGGCTCCGCCCCTGGCGCCAACTCTATAACAAATTATATCTCCCGCTCCGGTGGAAACCCTGGTAGATCCGCTGGAAATAAATCTGGAAACTCACATACATATCTGGTCTCACTCGGTCAAACCGGCACAATCCTAGATGTATCCACAACATTCGCTAGGAATCCTATGCAACCCTCATGCATTAGGTATCTTGCCTTCAGTGCTGAAATCATAGGTATTCGCGATCCATTAACTGTCCCCACAAATACAAAGGGTACCTCCCCTTCTGGTTCAAAAGTCGCCATCCTGCACTTCAAGTCAATCGTCGCCCCATACTTCGATAGCCAATCCATCCCTAGGATCATATCGAATTCATCCATCGCAAGCTCAATCAGCTCAACAGACAACTCCCTACCATCTACCTCTACTGGTAAAGCTCTAATCCATCTCCTAGAGACTACCAGTTCCTAGTTGGCAGCAAAGTCTGAAAACCCCTAGCATACAAAACACTAGGTCTACCCAACTGATCTATCACTCTAGCAAACACAAATGAATGAGTAGCTCCAGAATCAATCAATGCAGTATAAGAAAACCCAGCACTAGAAATTTGACTTGTCACAACTGAGGGGCTAGCCTCCGCCTCAGTCTGAGGTAAAGTAAACACTCTGGCAGGAGCAAGACTGTCGCCCTGCTTTGGCTCCTCTTTCCTGGCTTATGGGCAGTCGTTCTTCAGATGATTGGCACTCCCACAGACAAAGCAGGCCCTAATCTTGCACTCACCCTGGTGTCGCCATCTGCACCGTGGACACACTGGAAAACTCCTCCAGTTGTCACTTCTGCCCTGACGGCCACTGGAAGCACCCCGTGCCCTCCTATCCGAACTGGGAAGAACAAAGGAATCTAGGGCCTTCCTCTTCTACTCACTGGAGCCACTACCCCGACTGGATCCAATAAAAGGAGGCACCGTCCTCCTGGCATCGCGCCTAACATCACTCTCTCTCTAAATCTGGTCCTCGACCCCCTCAGCTGTAAGGGCCTTGTCTACAACCTGAGCATAGGTAGTAGTCTCTGGATCCAAGGTAATCTTTACATCACGGATGATCATAACGTTCAACCCCCATACAAATCTGTCTCTTCTTGTCGCATCCGTTGGCACTAAATCCGGTCAAATCTCAAAGCATACTCAGTAACTGTCAACCAGTTATGGGTCAGGTTGATGAACTCGCCAACCTTTGCCGCTCGGACTGCTACACTGTAGTATTTCTCGTTGAAGATGTTTTTGAACTCTTCCCAAGTCATAATTGCCACGTTCCTCCTCTGAACTACTATATCCCACCAGATGCGGGCATCCTCTCTGAACATGTAGCTGGCACAAGCTACCCTCTCGTTCCTTTCAACCCTCATAAAATCCAGAATAGAGGAAATCATATTCATCCATTGCTTTGCCCGCAGTGGGTCTGGTCCACCCTCAAAGGTGGGAGGATGCTGCTTCCTGAATCTCTCATATAAAGGTTCCCACCTATTCTCCACAACAGGTTGAACCGGCACTGGCGCCACAACCTGCTGAACTGGTAACCCAGTGACCTATGGAGGGGCTTGCCACTCAACTGTCAATGTTCTTCCTCTGTTCATTGCAATCTTGCTTCCATTTCAGGAAACATCTGTTGCTAATTTTGTGGGGCAGGTGGAGGGTCTTGACCCTGGTTGTCATCTTTGGCCCTACTACCACGAAGTCTCGATGACTGTCGAGGCATCACAACAATATGCCTGCAATCAACGACACCACTCATCAGGCAAGATAACAACATCCAAAACCACCTCCCAAATCATATCAGTCCACCATAAACAATAATCGACATAACATACAAATAACATATAACACTCAACGGGCCATGCCCTAATATCATACATATGTTAACTCATTCATCATGCTCTATATGAATTAAGCAGGCAAACATGGCATTCAAGCACATATTCAAGCATATAAGTTAATTATTACAACCCAACCCTGAGTCGAGCTTGTCACTGACAGCGAGCGTACATGTTCGATCAATCTCCAGAAACCATAAACCTGGGCTCGCTCTGATACCAAGTTGTAACGCCCTAGTTCCTTAGAGTCGTCACTAAGTGAGTTTAAAAACGTGCAATTAACTCGCTAACCGAGGATTTTAAGACTGATTAAACCATAAACTGAGTTATGTACTTTGAATACAATTCCATTCATTGAAAATCATAATGCATTTAACATTTGGGATCCCAAAATATTGTTTAGAAATATTTACAACTCAAAAATATAACCAGAGTCGGCTAAACGACAAAATCTAGGTTTAGTACAATCTAGTACAATCATCTCTCAAAAATACCCCTGGTCGTGACAGCCAGGCAGGCCAAACATGTATACACCGCTTGACGCTCTAAGTACTCATGGTTGGTCTACTTTCCCCTTTCCCTTACCTGCACCACAGAGCACCCGTGAGCCGAAGCCCAGCAAGAAAACTCACACAAGCAGAAAATATATGCATACTTAAAATTCTAAACATGTACGGCCATGCCATTCCACGCACTTTACCGGGCCCTGGGTTCGCAGTCCACACCATGAGGATATCCCAGATATCCTTTAGGGTCTCGCCCTGGCAACTCGCACTCCACGTGCTAAACCTTGCTTCCGACCCCTTGTCATTCCCAGCCTTCGTCGTTCCCGGTCCTCCCCGTTCCCAGTCCTCGCCATTCCCGGCTCTTGTCGTTCATTCACATATATGCACACATAGCATAATTAAGCATATACTTAAACACGTATAAACTCAGACAAAGGGCTACGCCCTGCAACACAATCTTATATGGTCGAGCCCTGCAGCACAATCATATGGGGTCGTACCCTGCAACACAAGCTCTATGGGAACAACAGTTTTCTTACCTGTGTCCCGAGCTTTCTAAGCACCGATGTCTCGAGCACAGTCCCCTAGTCCAAGCCTCATTGAAATCCTAGTCACAACGCACCAACAATATCCATCCATCAAGTTCTAATCCATTAAATAATTTTGGGTCATAATTCTAGTCTCTGGGACATTGAATTATATCAATCCGGGTGATAAAATCCATCCTGAGCCTTAACTATTGGGTTCCCGAGCCTGAAACCTCTTTAAAGCCCAAAAATGCACTAAGCGTCGCGACCCCCAGCTCAACCCGAGGCCCAGCCTCATTTCTGCCTACACGCGTCGCGGCCTTGCATGTAGGGCGCCGTGGTGTGCCTCCACTTTCAGGCGCCTTAATGTTCTAAGTGGTTGCGGCTCAGCAAGAAAAATGCCGCAGCTCGACCCCTCGAACCCAGAAAAATCCTCCATTTTCTCTACAAAAACCAAGCCAAATATCCCTTAAATCCATCTAACAACTTAATTAATCATCGCAGAAGTTCAACTATGATTCCAACAAACCTAAAAAACTCTAGCTTTAAAACTCATCAAACCCAAAATTCAATCTCAAACTTTAAAACCTTAAGAAAACCAGAAACTCAGCCAAATAATCACAGAATTCAATGGTTAGAATCACAATTAAAGGTTTACCTTAGCCCTACTTGAATCCACAAATTGATACTGAACAATCTCCAAGTTTTAGAGCTCCAATCCCTTGCTTGATCTTCAAAATTCCCCTTGGTATGACTTAGAGAAAAAAAAAAAGAGAAGAGAGGATGCTTGGGTCGGTTTAGTGAATTCTGAATGTTTCTTATGTTTTGTTTTATTTAACTTAGTCTCTAAGGTTACCTCAAGGCTCGGGGTACCAAAAACATCCCCGAGGGCAAAATGGTAAATTTCCCCAATATTCCCTCCTAAACATTCTATCTTCAAATATATCTCCAAATATTTATTTCCATAATTCGATAACCCCATAAAACGTCTAATACCCAAAATACCCCTCGACTCTCCCCGAGTCAGATTTTCAACCCCGTTGTGACTTTCTAGCTAACAGCTCCCTAGGACTGTCTCAGATCATGCAACACAGATATATCACAAGTATATCACAATTATTACAATTATCACATTTATGCCATCAACAGACTAAAATTACAAACGTGCCCCTAACAACCAAATGAGGCCCACATGCATATTTAATTCACCTAAACCTGCATCTCTAATCACATATTCATACAAATTCACATATTATAATATTAAATCACTTATTGCCCTCCAGGCACACTAATCGAGGCCCTGAGCCTAATTAGCAACTTTGGGACGCTACAAGCACTCTTAAAAGAATGCCCTTTACTAACAAGTCTATCTTATCAAGATTGATATGTACTAACCTAAGATGTCAAATATACGTATCATCACTTTGAGAAACTTTATGTCATTTTAATCAAGTATTAGCTACTTAAATAATTCCAAATTACTTATGGATTATTTATTAGGTTTCAAAGACACAATCCATTAGATTATTTTTATAACAATTTATTGATATCATTCTCTTAAATAATAATCCTATTATTAATAAAAGAAACATAAAAAAAAATACAATCTATAAAGATATAGAAATCAATTTTCTATATGATTTTAAAATAATTATTGTTCAAAACAGTGCACTGGATTCCAAGAGGAACCGGTGGAAGGAACTGGTGCAGGCCTTGTGGAAGGTCTTTGTGGATGGTTCATCTAATGAGAACGGGTCCGGAGCTAGAATCATTTTGATATCCCTAGAATCATTATGATTCGGATTCGAAGCATCCAACAACGAGGCCGAGTACGAAGCTTTATTTTCTGGGCTAAGGGTGGCTCGGGAGCTGAAGGCCAGGGCCATCCAGTGCTATAGTGACTCCCAGCTCGTGGTAAACCAGGTGTCAGGGGAATACCAAGTGCGGGGAACCAAGATGGCAGCCTACCTGGCCAAAGTAAAGAAGGAGTTATTCGCATTTGAGTATAGCCTAGTCGAACAGATCCCTTTGGAGCGGAACTCCAATGCGGACGCTCTGGAAAAACTCGCCACCTCCAGGGAGGCCGAAACCTTGAGCCTAATACCGGTGGAATTCTTGGAAAGGCCAAGCGTATAGGAGACTACAAGAGAGGTCGAGATGATCGACGCCAGGCCAACCTGGATGACTCCCATAGTCGAATACCTTACGACAGGAAAGTTACCTGAAGAGCGAAACGACCCGAGGAGGATACTTTACCAAGCTCCGAGGTATACAATCGTAGACCAGATGTTGTACCGATGTGGTTTTTCTTTGCCTCTTCTACGATGTGTTCTGCCAGATGAGGCCAAGACTATTCTGCAGGAGGTGGATAAAGGCTTTTGTGGGGATCACGCTGGGGGGCAAAGCCTGGCCTTGAAGATATTGAGGCAAGGATACTATTGGCCCACTCTATCAAAGGACTCAATTTCTTACGTCCAAAGGTGTGACAAGTACCAACGGTTCGCCACGGTCGCCCGAGCTCCACCAGTCGAGCTGAAGATGATCTCTTCCCCATGGTGGTTTGCGGTCTGGGGGATTGACTTAGTTGGTGCCCTACCCACAGCAAAAGGAGGAGTTCCTTATGCGGTAGTAGCTATTGACTAATTCACGAAGTGGGCAGAAGCGGAGCCCCTGGCGACAATAACATCAAAGAAAGTCCTCGATTTTGTGGTGAAGAATATTGTCTGCCATTTCGGGCTGCCGAAGAAGTTCATATCGGATAACGGAACCCAGTTCGATAGCGACCTCTTCACTGAATTTTGTGGAAGACACGACATAATTAAGAGTTTCTCTTCAGTGGCCTACCCACAGGCCAATGGACAGGTCAAGGTTGTAAATAAGATGCTCAAGGTGAGCCTTAAGATGAGGCTAGACGAAGCTAAGGGAGTTTGGCCTGAACAACTTCCTCAGGTGCTGTGGGCATACTGGAGCTCACACTGAACTTCGACGGGGCATACTCCTTTCTCTCTGACTTTCGGAAGTGAGGCCTTCCTTCCTGTCGAAACAAAAATAGCTACACACAGAGTCCGGGCGTTCAGCCAAGAGCAGAACGATAAATTACTTAGCGCGTCCCTCGACCTAATTGATGAAAAATGAGAAGCTTCACAGCTACAGCTCGCGCACTATCAACAAAAAATCACTCATTATTTTAACTCAAGGGTCAAGAGACGCATCTTTAACTTAGGCGACCTGGTGCTCCGAAGACTCTTTTTAGCCGGTAAGGATCCCAAGGACAGAGCTTTGGGACCAAACTGGAAAGGACCCTATCAAATAATAGAGGTTGTGAAGGAAGGGACCTTTAAACTAGCTCGACTTAATGGAGAAACAGTCCCATGGACATGGAACGTTGTACACCTAAAGAAATATTATCAATAGTCGTACTTTTGTAAGGCTTAATTATAAAAGCCACCCTTTTTTATTAAAAAATGAGAAGTATATTTCTTATATCGTTGTATGTTTCGGTGTGCGTGTAGTTTTGAAAGAGCATGTCCAAAGTAACCGAGAAAGTTCTCTTTCTGATTACTTGGGGGGCGTACACCCCGAGAAGAAGGTCCTAAAACTTAGAAGTTGGTTAAATTGATTAACCAGTGTTTTTTCTAAAAAGCACGAGGTATCAATAGAACTAACGCGAACTAAGTTTTTAAAATTAAATATCCTGGACACAACCAAGTCCTAAAACTTAGAAGTTGGTTAAATTGATTAACCAGTCTTTTTTCTAAAAAGAACGAGGTATCGATAGAACTAATGCGAACTAACTTTTAAAATTAAATATCCTGGACACAACCAGGTCCTAAAACTTAGAAGTTGGTTAAATTGATTAACCAGTGTTTTTTCTAAAAAGCACGAGGTATCGATAAAACTAACGCGAACTAAGTTTTAAAATCAAATACCTGGACACAACAAGGTCCTAAAACTTAGAAGTTGGTTAAATTGATAAACCAGTGTTTTTTCTAAAAAGCATGAGGTATCGATAAAACTTACGCGAACTAAGTTTTAAAATTAATTATCCTGGACACAACCAGGTCCTAAAACTTAGAAGTTGGTTAAATTGATTAACCAGTGTTTTTTCTAAAAAGCACGAGGTATCGATAAAACTAACGCAAACTAAGTTTTAAAATTAAATATCCTGGACACAACTAGGTCCTAAAACTTAGAAGTTGGTTAAATTGATTGACCAATGTTTTTTCTAAAAAGCACGAGGTATCAATCATACTAACGCGAACTAAGTTTTAAATTAAAACCTTAGATACAACCAGATCCGGGGCCTGATGTTTAACAAGTAAGATGTAAATCAGCATCAATTTTGGTCACGACCAAAGTCTAAATGTCTTTCTCGACCTAAAAGTCTCTTCCCTTAGTTTTGGATGAGCGAGTTATAGGCGTATATAATATATATATATATATATATAAATATAGTCGAGATCAAGGACTAAGTGAAAAGTAGATATTTAAGAATACAGACGAATGGTCTCGAGGAAAATAACCTCGTGTCAAGCCAAAAATGGCAGGTTACAAAAAAAAAAGAGAAAAATGTTCTGTAAGCAAAAATAATAAATTAGGATCCCCCGGGACGCTCCGAAGAGGTCACCCCCTCGGTTTCTTGCTCGTCGGCGGTGGAGGTCTCCCCAATCTCAGAAGGTGGCTCCTGTTGAAGACGGGCCTTGAACTTCTCGAGGAATGGCTCCCACACCTCGAGGGCCAGAAAAGAGAAGTCGTCGTCCTGGTTGAAGGCCCAGCAATGGTAGAGCATGGCCTCCATGGAGGAGCTGGAGGACGCCCTCTCTGCCATGGTGGCAGTCTCAGCCTCTAGCTGCTTAGCACTGGCCTCCTCGAGCTCGGCCTTCGTAGCGACCAAGGCGGCCTTAACAGCCTTTTCACCTTCTTTGGCAGTCATCAAGGCAGCCTTGGCACTTTCCTCTTGTTGTTGAGAAGATGTGAGAGTTTCCTGAGCAGTCTGGAGCTCGCCCCTGAGCTCATCAATCCTGGCCCTGGACAAAGCTATGCTGCGGTGTAGAGCCAAAGCCGCCTACAAAGAAGTAAAGAGAGTAAGGCACGTGCGGGGAAGAAAGCGAAGGAACTTAACGAAGTAAGCTTACCGTGAGGTTCATCCCCAGCGTGGACTCTATGACATTCTCAGGGCTCCTCGCCTCGATCTCCCTCAAGTCCTTCAAGTTGGCCTTATAATAATGCTCCATCGTGTAGCTCGCGGTCTCATAGACCGTCCCCCGGAAGGTGTCTAGGATTTTCTCTAGGTCTTGGGCATTAACCAAGATGTGAACGATGGGAGCGGGGACTGGCAGAGTTCCAGCTGGTGCCTCCTGTTCCCGAGTAGGGGCTGGAGGTCGAGGGGGGGTGGAGGCATATTGTCTGTGGCTGCGGGGATCTGACTTCTCCCCTTGGCGGGGGACTTGGAGGTTGTCCTGTAGGCAGGAGTCTTCTTGGTCAACCGAGGTCTCTTGACCAATGGCCCGGATGTTCCGTAGGAAGGGTTGCCCCCCTGGAAGATGGATCGCAGGGTGTTGTCTCTGGGTTGTGCCATCTCCTCACCTGAAACAAAAGGAAAAGGACGTTAGTATACATGTAAGGTTTTTTTATTACAAGAGAAATCTAAAGGTGTATTGAAAAATTCCTACCCTCCGAGCTAAAGGAGGAATCTATTGCCATGACCTCTGGCCTCAGACATGTATAGGGGAGTCTAAGTTTATAACTTCACGAATCAGAGAGGGTTCTGGGTCTGGATCTACCACTCCTCTACGTATTGTCTAAGTCCTGGAGCGACTACACCCTCTAGAAGGGAGGGCCACGACCTAAGGTTGGTCCCGTACTCTTCAAAAAAGGCGACCTAAAGGACAAGGTGTTTTCTATTACTATGGTGCCCCTAGGACGGCCCATATTATGGCGCAATACTAGTTGGTCTACACACTAGAGCAGGGTTATGTTACGATCTGGGTCATCTTGGTGACGGTGTACGAGCTGGTTTGGGTTAAACCTAACAAGCCTAAGGTCTGCAACAACCCTATCTAGATCCCTAAACGGGTATGGGTTACCTTGGCCGGAGGGGCTGGCTGCTTCCCCCTATTGAGCCCGATCCACATCGGGGCCCCGAGCAGCCTCAGGAGCTCGACTTTTTCGCACGAGTGGTACCTCATTTTCTTCGTCCTGCTCGTCGCCGCCGCTGTCTGCGGCATCCCCCTCGAGGATAGGCACCAGCTCGCGAGCTACTGGGTAGTTAGCCCGCGTCTTCCTCAAGGCTAGAGTCTGGCCCGCAGAAATTAACTTACACGCCAGCATCGTCTCATCAGACACGAGCTAGCGGTAGTCCTTCTCACTAGGCGGAAGCCCCGCCAAAGTATCGTATTGACCCCCAAGGGTCACTGATTTGGCTGTCCTTGCAAAAATGGCTGCACAAGGATGCTCTATTTAGTATACACGCGAAAAGAAGGAATAAAATAATATGATGATTTCGTGAGCTGGAAGTAGAGAGAAAACTTACAAGGACGGCTGAAGTAATGGTGTTCACAGTTGCGAAACCCATTCGACATAAAGAACTGCTCTTTGAAGTCATTGGGATGGCTGGGCAGTTCGATGACTGAAGGAGAGTTCGGGAAGTGGGTCAGGTAGTAGAACTCGTCGCCTCGTCCCTGTTGATCTGGGATGGCCTTGAGGCAGAATAAATAGAGTATATCCGCAGGGGTGGGGACCTCCCACATCTGTTGCAGGAAAAGATACCCCAGCCTGGCCAGCAGACGGTACGAGTTCGGGGGAGTTGAAATGGCGCTAGCTTCACATAGTTGAGGAAGTCGGCAAAGTACTGGTCGAGGGGGAGGAAGGCCCCGGCCCTCAAGTGATCGTCACTCCAAGAAGAAAATTCCTCCTCAAGTGGTGCGCAGCTCCTCTCCCCCTCAAAGGGAGGTCGGGCGATAAGAGCGCCAGTCCCAATCTCGATGTTATGGGACAGCATAATCTTATTGACCCTCCCTTGGGTCATGATCTTCGAGACTATCCGTTCTGCCTCAAAGTAAGTGTTAGGTCCCACCTCGACCTCCCTCTCCACCATGGGACCGAATGGAGGAATGGGGGATTCAGCCGCGACCTATTTTCCCCTGCTGAATTGCTGGGATGACGAGCTGGTCGCGCTTTTCTTGGGCACATTCTTCTTGGGCCTCATCTGATCGCCTAGCGAACAAGAACGAGAAAAAAAAAAGAAAACTTAGTGGGCAACCTAAAAGCTAAGAAAAGATAAGCAGCGCGAGAAGAGGGGTTTTTCATATGCGGGCTATGGTAATCTCAGCCCGCAGGGTGTGATGCCACACGCTGCCATAGCCACGCGCCCGAGTTTCCAACAGATCCCTGATATCCAAGGATCCTTGTGACAGGAGGATCAGATTATTGCTTGCCTTGGAGGAGAAGTTTTGAGGGAAAAACCACCTAGGAAGCATGACCCCTAAGCTACTCGGTTTTACGCCCTAAAAACCTCTCACCTTCCATTTTCCGAATAGGCATTTCCTAAATTTACCCAGAAAGTTGCCCAGATGGTTACCCATAAATTACCTAGTTGTGAAACATCACATTCCTAAACATGTTTCTAGGTATACTCAATATGCCTAGAATCAAAGCCTGTGCCCGAAAAAACAGCCAAAAACAACCTATCGTTTACGGCTATGAGAAGTAGATTGGCATAACAAAAAAAAATGGGGAAATCAAAACATACAACGGATAGAGAACTTACAAAGTATATTCCGAATGAGAGTTGCTGGCAACGTAGGAATAGGAGCCCTGGTGGAATCCTTGGGGATGGACCTATGAAAGGTTCTTGTGGCAAGAACATGGGGATTTCTGGGATTATGACCAGAAGAAGAAGAAGAGCTTTTGAAACTCAAAAGAGAGAAAATAAGGGAAAATTTTCAAATGAAGGGTGACTAGTACTGAAGACTGCCAACCTTATATATACGTAAGAGGCATGAGGAAATGAGGACCGTTTGATCAAATCAATGCGAGGTACGAGGGTAGTAACTCGAAAGATGAAACGGCAGCAAAAAGGTGGCTAGGCCATTTAATACAATCCTCGAAATCCGAACAGACGCCAACCACGGTGTTCCATGTGTCTGTCACCCAAGTTGTGGGCAGGACATGGGAAGTCGAAAAGGAAGTTTAAAAGCACCCACTATGAAGATCAAAGATGACGTCATAAGTCATGAGCAGGGGCTTGGGGGCAAATGTACACCCTGAATATCCGCATGCACTTTGGCAAGTTAGAAAAAGGCCTAAATCGATCTGCCACGTGTCAACCGTCCACCCGAGGGTGTTTATTACGGTCCCCTAAACAACTAGCCCGAGCTGATGGATCATTTAGCCGCTCCTTGCTTGGAGCCATTGTGTCAACATAATAGAAGCCACGAGCTAGTGCCACATTGAACTTGTGGTGCGTCAGAGGTCTGATATACCCACGGATCCTTATAAAGTCAACCATGCAATATAAACGTGCGTATACCAGACATCACGTGTCTGTTTTATTCCTGAATTCTTGGATACACAGTATAAACGTGCGTGTTCAGACATCCCACGCCTGATTTGGACCATGCGGCCCATTACTCATCTTTACCTATTGATTAGACCCTACTTCACTATAATGTAAAATGTAAATATAAATCATTGATGTAATAGATATGATTTGAGGGATCAAAAGGGTCACGGGATGACCCCAACCCTTACCAAGGGGTCAACCTCCTATAAATACCAAAACCCTGGATAGTTCAAAGGGTTGGCTTCTCCTTGTAAAGTAAATACTTTGGAAGAAATAGTAAGGAGAGTTCAATAATATTGACTGGTGGACTAGAGGGATTTTAACCTCTGAACCACCTAAAAAGGGAGTGACCATCTTTTCTTTGCAATTATCTTCTACATTCTTGATTATTATCATTTTCATATTACAGTTTATCAATCAGTACTAATCCATCCCATTTATTCGTATAATTTACTGTTGGCGAAAAATCGCGTCGACAATTATTATATATTTAATACTTATATTAATATAAATTTAAATATTATAAATTATTATTATAATAATAATATATGATACATAATCTTAATTTTTATTAAAAAATATCTTTCATGTTTAAAAAAATTATCATATTATTGTTTACCCAAAACTTACTCCTGATAACGTGGCAAGAATTTATTACACGTGGTTGGCACGTGGAGACATCAAAATGAAGGAGTGTTGTTCGACTATCGACCAGGTGTTTCTTGCCTCATCAAATCTCGCGATTAGATGCGACCATTCTAGTCTCTTACTTCGGTTTATTTCCTTTAAAGATATGTAATCTTGTAATAACTACATTTATTATATTTTCCCTTTATTGCCTTGATACGTTGATATTAAGGATAATTAAGGCCCATGTAACCCCCTTGAGCCTATAAATATGAATGTGAAGGCTCAAGGAAGGGACTTTTGAACCTTGAACCTGAATACTCATAGAAAGAACATAGTATGATTATCCACCGAAAAGTTGTAATTCTCCTAAGGCTACTGAAACTCAAGAACCCTAGTTCTTTGATCACGGCATTAGGATTCAACATCAATAAGAACACTAAGTGGACGTAGGTTATTACCACACAGTTGGGGCCGAACCACTATAAATCATTTGCGTCACCTTCTTCCCATTTGATTTCATTCTTGATTTCCTTTTTGTTTCTTTGTCGTTATTTTGACTCCTGCCGTTGGCCAAGTCGAGGGTCAACATTCTGGTGCTTTCATTGAGAGATTAGTCAAGAAGCTTAAAGAAAATCAAATGGCGAAGACATCTAAGAAAGCTGGACAGGTTGCTAGCGCTGCGTCGTCTCAACCTCCTCCTCCAAATGTGGCTGAAAATGAACCACACTTGGATTTTGAAGAGGAGGAAATGGATTTCGAGATGCTGAGGGCAACACTAGGCATGTTGTAGGATGAGTTGGCCAGTCTGAGGGCCAGTCAGGAAAATGCGGCAGAGACCTTGGCGTTGCAGCAAAGGGAGATTGAGCATCAACGCCAGGAGCTAAATGAGTGGCAGGCAGAAATGAACCATCGGCAGAGAGATGTCACGGCCACTCTTGAAGTAGCTATTCAGTTGGGCAGAGGGTATGCTGCGCTGGCCTCTCAATCGAATCAGCCACCAAGTGCACCACCACAACAGGGCCCAAATCCGAGTCCTTCGATCCAGCCAGCAAGCCCACAATGGTCGGAGCAGCAACCTATTGCTCAGGATGATGTCCCAATTTGGGATCTTGAGCACCAACCACCTTCTCGGGCTAGTCGCGGCAATCCTCAGTGCCAGAGGCAGAATAGGGTCGGGCAGCCGCCCCGTAGCTCTAGACACCCAGGGGATGATGAGCAAAATCCACCGAGCATGGGGTAACGTCCTTCTGCCAACAGAAGGCATAACGAGTTAGGCTCTGCGGTCAGGGGCCCCCCACGACATAATAATGCACGGGGACCCACCGACCAGCGCAGGCCTCGCGCTGATGGTCAAGAAACGCCAGCCAGAGGAGGAAATAGCGTGACCAGCCGATTGTGCCAAAGTCGACCACAATTTAGAGACGGCCATGACTACAATGAGGCCAATTCCGGCAGGGGGAATGCTGGTCGAAGGCATGAAGAAAGAGTTGAAGACAGGAACCCCCCACCAAGAGACAATAGGCCTGTAAGCCATAATGCTGGGGGGCAACCCAAACAGTATAACATCTTTGATCGGCTAGGAGTTAGCAAGCAAAGGCGTAGGGATGATGACTTGAGAGACGTACTCAATGACAGGCACGAGAAGCATGATGAGTACGCTCCTCCAGCACCAGTCACCCTATCAATCCCAGACGTGGTTCAGGCTCAAATTGATGCTCTGAACCAGGCAGTACAGCAGCTGGTCGGGAGCCGGACATCTCACATAGAGTACGACCGGAGGAGAGGCACTTTGTTTGTGCAGAGGATTGTTGTGGTAGAAACCCCCAACAAGTTCAAAATGCTAGTACTGCCAAACTTTGATGGGTACGGGGACCCAATATCTCATGTCAACAAATTTGAGATACAAATGGATATTCAGAAGGTGTCGGACGATGCCCGCTACAGGATCTTCCCCACCACACTGTCTGACACCGCCCAGGAGTGGTTCTTTAAGTTCCCTCCTGCCAGTATAGTTTCCTGGGAAATGTTCGTGAAGGAATTTTACAGGCAATTCTATGCAGGTCACGTACACCCCACTAAGGCCAACTAGCTGGTCGAGACACGCCAAAAGGAGGGAAAGCCCTTAAAGGAGTATGTCCAGCGCTTTATGCGAGCAGCGCCTGGAGCCAAAATAGTGGGCGACGAGGGAAAGATGATGGCCCTAACTGCTGGGGTTAGACACCATTCCCCCATCTAGAGCAACCTGAGAAAGAATGGGGTAAGAAGTACCCAGGAATTCCTGGATCGAGATGATTGATACATCAAGCTCGAAGACGCGATTGACAACGAAGGGAAGTCGCCCACGAAAGATAAGGGACCGAAGGAAGATTCCACCAAGGCCGCCAATGGGACGGATAAACCCAATGGCAACGGTAAAGGCAACGGGAACGGAAATGGAAGAAATGGTGGGAAAGGGGCTGGCAATGAGCCGTCAACATCTAAAAATAAATGCCCCAAAGGCAATAGATACGAGAAAAGATTAACCAACTATACCGCCCTTGTCGAAAGTAGAGCAGAGGTCTATCAAGCGACCAGCTCTAATGTCCCTTATAAGCGACCAACGCCTATAAGGAAGGATATCTCCAAGAGAGATACTACAAAATTCTATTATTTTCCACAACGACTACGGACATGACACCAATGAGTGTAACCAGTTGAAGGACAAGATCGAGTTCCTGATCAGGCAGGGACACCTAAGGAGATACATACAAGCTACAGGAGGGTCTCAGCGAGAGGCTCAAGGTGGCAACGAGCAGGTGCCTGTAAGCCAACTCTCGCCACCTTTATAGCCAGCTCATGTTGCAGGTACATTACTCACCATCTATGGTAGCCCACACCTCACAGGGGATAGTGGAAAAGCAAGAGAGTGATATGCTCAGATCTTATGCCACGACCAGGACATCGAGATGATGAGTGTGGAGGATTGTGCACCAAAGAAAGCTTGAACAGAGGAGGATTTGATAACCTTCTCTGAAAACGATGATCAACATGTCTGATTCCCACACTCCAATTCGCTGGTCATTGACGTCCAAATTGCCAACATGATGGTTAAAAGTGTGTTGGTTGACATAGGAAGCTCAGTCAACATCTTGTACACGTCCTCACTAGAAAGGATGAAGTTTTCCGTCAAGGACCTGGAGTCGTGCAACCAAACCATATACAGTTTTTCTGGCAAAGGGCTCGCCCCGATAGGGTTGATTAGACTCCCAGTTACAGCAGGAACTGCACCTGCAAATAGGACATTACTCACTACTTTCATAGTAGTTGATTCTCCTTCAGCATATAATGATGTAATTGGAAGGCCAATTTTGGTCGACCTACGAGCCGTTACCTCGATATGGCACCTTGCCATGAAATTCCCAACCGACGTAGGGATAGGATGCGTGTTGGGAAACCAGTGAGAAGCGAGGGAGTGCTATAACGCCTCAATATCTAAGGCAAAGAAAGGCGGGTCGAGGGAAGCTTCGGGAAAGGAGTTGCAAACGGCCAGTGAAGTACAAGCCCAATCAGGTGATTGTGTCACCAAATAGGGTGTTTCCCAAAGCGAGGATAGGGATTTGGATCCTCGCTTTGGGGATTTTGATGAAGAGGTAGGTCCCATCGAGGACCTTGAAGAGGTCCAACTTAATGAGACAGATCCGACCAAGGTTGTGAAAGTTGGTAAAAACTTAGAGACAACAACGAAACAGGAACTGGTTGAATTTTTAAGGAAAAACCAGGAAGCCTTTGCCTGGTCGCATAAAGACATGGTTGGAATAGACCCTGCAGTTATTAGCCATGTTCTGAACGTAGAAAAGAGTTTTCCACTAGTACAAACGAAAAGGAGGCTGCTCGACAAAGATAGATCGAAGGCTCTAAAGGACAAAGTCGAGAAGCTAAAGGAGAATGGATTCATCAGGGTAGCGTTTTATCCATCATGGGTCTCTAATCCCATGCTTGTTCCCAAGCCAAATGGCAAGTGGCGAACATGCGTGGATTTCACAAACCTTAATAAAGCCTGCCCTAAAGATTGTTTCCCACTCCCTAGAATCGACAAGCTGGTCGATGCCACTGCAGGGCACGAGATTCTCTCATTCATGGATGCATACTCCGGATACAGTCAGATCAGTATGCATCCCTCTGACGAGGATCGCACTAGCTTTCAGACCAATACAAGGCTCTACTATTACAAGGTAATGCCCTTTGGTTTGAAAAACGCAGGTGCGATTTACCAGCGACTAGTCAATCACATGTTCAAGGAGTTGATTGGAACAAACATGGAGGTATACATCAACGACTTGTTGGTTTAATCGAAGAAGGCAAAAGGACACATAGGGGACTTGCAAGAGTGCTTCAACGTCTTGAACAAATACCAGATGATGTTGAATCCCCTTAAGTGTTCCTTCGGAGTTGTATTAGGGAAATTCCTGGGATTTATAGTAAACTTACGAGGAATTGAAGCCAATCCTGAGAAGAACAAAACCTTGGTCAATATGAAATCGCCAACAAAAATCAAAGATGTTCAAAGCTTGACCGGAAGAATTGCTGCTCTCAATAGATTTATTTCCAAATCGACAGACAAATGCGTCCCATTTTTTAATCTACTCAGAGGCAACAAGAAATTCGAATGGAGGGAGGAGTGCAGACAAGCTTTTCAAGCCTTAAAGACTCATATGTCGCAGCCACCGATTCTATCAAAGCCGGTTGATAAAGAAACTTCATCTACTTGGTGATCATAGAATACGATGCTAGTGTTGTCCTAGTAAGAGAAGAGGAAGGAGTGCAAAAGGTTGTTTATTATGTAAGCAAGAGGCTAATAGGAGCGGAGCTGCGGTATCCACCTATTGAAAAATTAGCCTATTGCCTGATCTTAGCCTCCAGAAAATTGCGGCCATACTTCCAAGCTCACCCAATCACAGTTTTGACCAACCAACCTCTACGCCAAGTTCTGCTGAAACCAGAAGCCGCAGGCCGATTATTGAAGTGGGCGGTCGAACTTGGCAGTTTGATATCTCTTACTTGCCACAAGCAGCGATAAAAAGACAGGCTCTAGCCGATTTCGTCGCAGAACTCACTAGGCTTCCAGACAGCGAACAGCCAGAAGGGCCTGAAGAGCCTGAGTCTCAAAGCCAAACTCCTTCTTGGAAGTTATTTACAAATGGTTCTTCTAATGAGCACCACGCAGGAGCAAGAGTTATTTTGATAACGCCTGAGGGGCATCAATTTCACTACGCAATTAGATTTGACTTCACAGCTTCTAACAACGAAGCCGAGTATGAAGCACTGCTCGCAGGATGCCAGTTAGCCAGAAGCATGCACATAAATTCACTTGATATCTACAGTGACTCTCAGTTAGTGGTCAATCAAATCATTGGAGAGTACCAGGCCCGAGGTTTAAAAATGGTCGCTTACTTGAATAAAGAGAAGTATCTATTCGTGCAGTTTGATAACTACACTCTTCAGCAAGTACCTCGCGAACAAAATTCAAACGCTGATGCTTTGGCCAAGTTGGCGAGTGCCAAGGATGCTGACACCCTGAACATAGTGTCAGTTGAATGACTATCTACACAAAGCATCCAAGCAAAAGGGGCCTCTTTGGTGATTCAAACGGCGCATTCATGGATGGCACCTTACATAGAGTACCTGACATAGGGTGTGTTGTCAACAGACAGGAACAAAGCCAGGACCCTTCAGTGGCAGGCTGCTAGTGTGGACGCTCAATATCCCACGCCCATAAAAGAACCAAGACGTGTGTTAAGGTCCCTTAAAGGCCTGAATGCATGCTTGAGCCACGAGATGCTCGGGCCACCACCCTCTCACAACGGCCTCGCATGCCTAGGACTGCGCCCCGCGAGATGACCTCCCGTGCCTAGGTGCGTGGCACATAAGGGAGCCTCGTGTGCCCAGGGGCATGTCTCGTTGGCAGGCCTCGCATGCTTAGGACCATGCCCCGCGAGATGGCCTCGCGTGCCCAGCCTCGCACCCCAGCGCCCGTGGCCTCGCGTCCGAGCGCGCGCGGCCTCGCCCAAAGCATCCTCGGCCTCGCGCCCCAGCGCCCGTGGCCTCGCGTCCGAGCACGCGCGGCCTCGCCTGAGCATCATCGGCCTCGCGCCCCAGCGCCCGTGGCCTCGCGTCCGAGCGTGCATTCAGCCTCGCGTCTCAGCGCCCGTGGCCTCGCGTCCGAGCGCGCGCGGCCTCTCCTGAGCATCATCGGCCTCGCGCCCCAGCGCACGTGGCCTCGCGTCCGAGCGTGCATTTGGCCTCGCGCCCCGAGCGTTCCATGTCGTGTGAGGCACGTGCCCTTGGGAGCCACGCCATCAGGTGGCCACGCGAATGAGACCTCGCGAAGGAGGCTCGGGAGCAGCATGGGAGCCACACCATCAGGTGGCCATGCGAGGGAGGCCTCGCGAAGGAGGCTCGCGAGCGGCATAGGAGGTACGCCATCAAGTGGTCACGCGAATGAGGCCACGTGAAGGAGGCTCGTGAGAGGCATGGGAGCCACACCACCAAGGGGCTCACGAGGGAGGCATCTCGCCTCGCACACTTACACATTTGGCGAGGCCGCGTGCCTACAACCTATGTCCGTGGGTGGCCTTAGGGTGCTTCAAGCATCTCGTGCCAAGGACCCGAGAGCCCCACCTCCTGCCACGACCATTACATGCACCAAGTGTCCCATTCTCTATACGTTGAGACCCCAATGCTTAAAGTCTCTGGTATGAGTCGAATGGAACATGCTTGTACGATCTAGTACTGGGTACGGCCGCTAAGACCCTATATGTCGAGTACAGACAAGTAGTGGAGACATCCTCCTGACGCCTGCCCCTGTACTAGATGCAAGACCTCAACCTCTCTGAAACCACTCTCTTGACAGAGTACTTATGTACCACTTGGTCTCTTGGACCACCATGTATCCAAGGCCATCAGAGCCTACTATAAAAAGAACCCCTCTCCCACCTGGGAGGGGGTTGAAAAATTGACTGTAGCAAGTGCTTGAGAGGGAATGAAATATTGATTTCTCCATTTTTTTTCTGCCATTGTTCTTGAGTTATTACTTAAATTTCTAAGGCTTTCTTATTGACAATCTTGACTTTGCAATTTTTTCCAGCTTAACTTAGTTGACGAGTTCTCACCGTCAACAGTTTGGCGCCGTCTGTGGGAACGTAAGTTCCAAGCTATTGTTCTACCATTACTTCCGGCAAGAAGAAATGCCAAGACGTTCAAAACGACTCAGGGAGCCACGGGAGGTGAGTTCAGCTGAAGGCCTCCATGAAGGACCCTCCTCTACCCAGAGACGTGGAGCCCCCAAGGGACCCTGGGGTTCACGAAGGTGATAGAGAAGCCTCGTCACCGACCGCTCCACCTGGAGAGAGTCCTCCAATAGCACCACCAGAAAATGCTAATGAGTTCCCTCTCCCTAAATCACCACAGGTACCGAACTCTGGCCGACAGGATCCGGGCCCCTCTACTCGTAGGCGTGATAAGCATCCCCGGGTCCATTCCGTGAGCTCGAGTTCGAAATCTTGATTTTATGAAGAAGAAATACGTGAGCTCCACCGTAAGAACCAAAGGTTGGAGACCACCCTGGAGAACATGCAAGAGGTGCTGAATGGCCTATTGCAGGGTAACTCAAGCGTGACCTTGCCTAAGAGGAAGGAGAAAGGTCGGGAGGGGGTGGAGACCACTGTACCAGTAAATGATGGGAGGACCCAGCACTCCACCAGTCACACTCCCCGAGCGAAGCGACGCGAACATCCTGAACCACCGAAGCAGGCCCAGAAACCAGAGCCAAGGACCAACGCTGCCCCTCGCAACGAGGACGAGGTCACCTCTAAGAGAGCACCCTCAGATTTATGGGAGGAGCTCAATAAAAAGAGGGCGGGTAAAGGGACCACGCCCACTATGGCGCCTCGGGAGGGCAAATGGGTGGGTGATATTAACCCGTCCACTTTAAAGGACTCCCTAAGCAAGAGAAGGCAGGACTTGGACACAGAAATCAAGAGCCTGTGAAGCAGGATCATCATCACCTCAGGAGGTCAAATTTTTTAGGAGGAGTTTGACCATGAGTCACCCTTCGCCAGGGTGATCCAGGCCATCAGGCTCCCTGCCAACTTTAAAGAGCCCCACATGACCCCCTACGAAGGAAGCACAGATCTAAAGTATCATCTAGATACATTTAATGACCTGATGAAGCTGAGAGGAATTGGCAGCGGGGTGAGATGTCATTGCTTCGCTGTCACATTAAAAGGACCTGCGTACAAATGGTTCAAGAGGCTTAGACCGGGGTCCATCCGATCTTGGCAACAACTTTCTGATGAATTCCTCCAACAACACCACGCTGTGCGAGACTACGCGATGCCAGGCACCAGCCTCGCCAATGTGAAGCAAGGAGAAAACGAGAGTCTGAAGAGCTATATCCACAGGTTCAACATGGAGGCAGCTAAGGTAGGAAGCCTGACCCGCCGAGAGCTGAAAATGGCCATCACGGCAGGAGTACGCCCAGGGAGCAAGTTATGGGATAACATGCTCAAGAGAGAGGTCACAGACTTGGATGATTTCTACGAGCGGGCACAAAAGTACATTCGCGTGGAGGATGGTCACAAGAACCTCAAGGCTGGAAAAGGCCCATCGCCCCCAAAACCTTCAGTCCGGGATAACCAAAGCAGTGCAAAGAAGA
The DNA here is from genome assembly GCF_963169125.1 of Humulus lupulus. Classification (NCBI taxonomy): domain Eukaryota; kingdom Viridiplantae; phylum Streptophyta; class Magnoliopsida; order Rosales; family Cannabaceae; genus Humulus; species Humulus lupulus. Next base: position 193,391,770 of record NC_084794.1, on the reverse strand, counting down.
AGGGGGTTTATGAGGGAACGAGGGATGATCTACCCCAGAAGCACCAACGCTCTGATGAGCGCACACAGAGCCCCTACACCTTTTACACTGACCTCACCCACGCGAGGGAGGATATTTTCATTACGAACGAAAACCAGGTCCCTTTCAAAAGGCCCCCGCCAATAAAGAAAGATCGGTCTAAAAGAGACCCTAGCAAGTACTACCAATATCACAAGGATATCGGCCACACCACCGCGGAGTGCAACCATTTGAAGGTGGAAATTGAGGAACTCATCCGCAGAGGATATTTGGGCAGGTATGTGCGCAAGGATAGCCAAAGGCCAGAAGAAGGAGTGTCCCCACCGCGGGCATGAGAGGTGGCCCCAGAAGTGCAATGGGAGGTCAGGACCATCTTTCGAGGACCAGGGTTCGAAGGCGATTCAAGGAAGGGGCGAGACAAGTACGCCAAGGAGGCTGGACGAAGTCCACCGCCTTGCGTTTTAAGTTTGGAGCAACGCCCCCCGAAGAGCTTCAAGGGCGAGAATGACTCAATAACTTTCACTGAAGAAGATGCGCAAGGGGTGCATTTCCCGCATAATGACCCCCTGGTGCTAACTGCCCAGCTTGCTAACATGAGGGTACATCGGGTCTTGGTGGATAACGGGAGCTCTGTGGACATCTTGTATCGACCGGTGCTGGAAAAGATGGGATTGAGCCTCCGTCACCTAAATCCTTGCACTACGACTTTGTATGGGTTTACGGGAGACTCGATGCAACCCCTGGGGGCAATCGAATTAGCCCTCACCATGGGGGAGCAACCCAGGCAAACCACCGTAATGGATAACTTTGTCGTGGTGGATTGCACCTCAGCCTTCAATGCGGTATTAGGGAGACCCTCTATGAGAGAATTGAAGGCGATAACTTCTGTGTATCACTTAGCTATGAAATTCCCAACCCCCGGGGGAGTATCATGCGTGAAAGGGGAGCAGAAGGAAGCGAGGGAATGCTATAACATGTCCCTCCGCACAGCCACCAAACCATCTATACCGATTACAATGGTTGTGTATGAAGGAGCAACCCACACAAGATTGGACCCTTGGGTTACGGAGCCTCTCGAGAGGTGCTACCAGCAAGGCTTCGGCACTCAGGGCAAAAAGAACCTATGTTTAGTTTGTTCCTCGTTGTTTTAGCTTAAGTAAGTAAGAATCAAAGAGGTTACCTAGGTAACCTCCTAATTAGATGTAACCCCTTTTATTTACAAAGTTGGCTGTAAACCGCATGCTATGAATGAAACTATTTGCAACTTCATATGTTGTTTTTTTTCGCTGCACGAGCATCAGCCAAAGTGCCTGCCGAAATAAATTTCATCAAACACTTGGGGGGCTACAGGAGGCAAAAACATACAGTCAACAGGGGGAACCTAAAAAAAAGGGGGCTCCTAAAAAGGACCCTCTAACGGAGGATCCTAAAAAGGACCCCTTGCCCTCCTAAAAAGGAGGCTCCTAAAAAGGACCCTTTATCAGGAGGATGGTAAAAAGGACCCCTTGCCCTCCTAAAAAGGAGGCTCCTAAAAAGGACCCTCTATCAGGAGGATGGTAAAAAGAACCCTTTAACGGAGGATCCTAAAAAGGACCCCTTGCCCTCCTAAAAAGGAGGCTCCTAAAAAGGACCCTCTATCAGGAGGATGGTAAAAAGGACCCCTTGCCCTCCTAAAAAGGACCCTCTATCAGGAGGATGGTAAAAAGGACCCTTTAACGGAGGATCCTAAAAAGGACCCCTTGCCCTCCTAAAAAGGAGGCTCCTAAGAAGGGCCCTCTAACAGGGATCTTAAAAAGGGCCCTCTATCAGGAGGACCCTAAAAACGATCCTTCATCAAGAGGACTCAAAAGGGACCATGACCCTAAAAAGGACCCTTTAGCGGGGGATCCTAGAGGGACCCCTTATATCAAGGCCTTAAGCGAAGTCCTTACAAGGCATCCCCTAGGTTCACAAGGATTAGCTACCCTTGTGGACATCAAGGAGGCCAAAGGCACTTACAAAAAAAAACTATGGTAACAACAGTAATAAGTCTAGAGTGGCCACCAAGCCATCTAGCCAAAAAGGGTCCTAAAAGAGACCCTTGCAAAAATAGTACTATGAATAACGACGAGAAGGACGCTTCTCGCAACAAATAATAAGCGCGCGCAAGAATATATAAAAGGATAGCTAGGACCCAAGGGGTCAAAATATCCTTATAAGAGTAATCAAGAGGCACCAAAAGAGGTCCCGGTGAACCCTTTCACATGGGCTCCAAAGGACCTCCAGCCTGGTAAATAAAAGAGGGGAACCAACCAAACCCCATCATACAGGCTTAAAAGGGCCTCGAATGCAGTAGAATAAGAGCTAAATAGCAACACATGTATATATACATTGAAAAAGAAAGTTTTGAAGACAGTACAAGAGTTACAAAAGAAAAGTAGTAGTGATAATGATATTACAGAGTCAAGGAAAAAAAAAAAGAGCGTACACCCATGGTGGGCTAGCTAACAAAAATTATGAAATAACTACTTCAGGGCCTCCTACCATGGGCGCTCCACATGGCCGCTCGAGCGACGGCATGCTCACCAAAAGAAGAGAAATAAAAATTGGGATCCTGCCTCCATACGTTGTAAAGGGCGCGGTCTATGGACCTGTACTCAATGCCAGTCTTCTCCGCCTCCGAGGAAGCATTTCTCTCCTGCAACGTAGCGACATTGGTCCTAGCAGCCTGGATTTCAGTCCCGGTAGCCTCGACTTCGGCCCTTGCAGTCTGGAGTTCGACCCTGATAGACTCGACTTCGGCCTCTAAATAAGTAACCCTCTCCTACGACACTGTCACGATATCCTTGGTCGCCTGGAGTTCGCTCTTCAGGCTGGCAACTTGGTCCTTTAGCTCCTTGGCCTTGGCAACCACCTTCAGCTTCCTTCTCGACGAGGTGGCAAGTTCGGCCCGAACCTTCTTTAGCTCAGACTGGGTTTTCTCAAGCTCTTTCTTAAGCTCCTGGACCCGGGCTGTAAGGCAGTCCCTCTCAGCAGTAGACACGGAGAGGTTGCTAGACGAGTCGACAAACCATAGAGCCACGGTATAGGCCTGCACAAGAAAGTTAACGACATCAAAAATAAGTAACAAAAAGAAAAACGCATGTACATCTATACATAATAATGCCGACGCGAGGAGCAGGAACTCACCCAAGCCATGGTGCGCCTTAGGGTTTCCCCAAGGTCCGTCTGGGCAACGTTCCCAAGACTGTTCCAGTCAGATACGGGGAGGCCCGAGGCAAGTTGGATGTATCGCTGCCCGTAAGACGTCACCATCCGAGTCACCCAGGGCTCCACATCCACACCAGTGGCATCTGGTTGGGTGAGGACGGACAACCCGCTTGCCAAAACAGGAGGGGGCATGGTGAAAGTGGAAAACTGAGGATCTGGTAGATCAAAGGGAGGCTCCGGAAGGTCGGAAAAATAAGTCCCCGATGGTCGAGGGTCGAGAGGAGCCTGAGTGAAGGCGTCGTAGCCCTTAGGGTCAGGGCAAACATAACACCTCGGAATGTCCTGCTGGTCTTGAGAATGAGGAGCTATGTCCGGATCATAGGAGGCACATGGAGGGCATCCCCCAGGAGATGGAGGCAGCTAGTGAGATCCCCCGCGGTCAAGGGGGGCCTCCTCCGGCTCTTCCTCATCCTCATTGTCATCCGGGCAAGGCTCGGCCAAGACCCCCTTCATCTTCGTGGACCCAGAGATGGTCCACAGTAACTTGGGGTCCGAGACAGGGGACAATTTATAGCGGTTCAGATTCTTCACGGTGAATAGGCACACCGCCTTTTTCATAGCGGGGTCAACGCTGAGGAACGTTCTCATGTCTCTCGCTTCCAACTCGACAACTATGGGTTCAGTGAATTGCTCTGCATAATACACGCCATGATCGATATGAACGTAAGTCATGAAACAATAAGTTGTAAGAAAGTAAAAGAGAGAAAGTTATGCTCAGGGTACTTACTGATAGTGGCCCGAAAGTCCTCGCGGACAGAGAGGGGGCCTTCCACGAAGAAAAAGTCCTGCTTCCAGGACCCCGGGCTGGACACCGAGCCCTCTATCAAAGTGGCCTCGTTGTTGGCTTTTTGTAAATAGTAAAATCCCTTGGACTTGGGAAGGGGCATGAGGTTGTAGAGGAAATGCACCTCCGTCGCCGTAGGAGCGAGTTTAAACAGCTTCGTAAATGCAACGAAAAGGCAGCTTTAAGTCAGCCAACCATTGGGAGCCAGCTGAAGCCGGGCAAGGTTGAAGTAGTTGAGGATCGCAATAAAGAACGAGTGTAACGGAATGGTACCACCCGCCTTCAGGATGTGCTCGCTGAGGGCCACGAAGCCGGGCCTAGGACTGTTAGCCCGACATGTCTCCTGAGGAACATATAATGCGTACTCCAAAGGGACGCGATAGTGATCCACGATGTCCATCAGTTTGTTTTCGGACACACGCGACACCAGTTCGGTTGCCAGTAAAGGAGCATCATCCGGTTCATTGGAAGTCACCTGTCGTCGTGCCCTCGGCATATCTGCAAAATCAAAAGAAAAATGTGAGAAAGAGACAGAACACTTGACCCTCCATTTTTTCCTCCTAGCAAGAGTCTTCCATCGAGGGAGCGACTGCAGAAGCGCTAAGCTAGGGAAAACTGAGATTAAGGGCTGAGGAGAAGTGGTAGTAGCCCCATGGAAGTCATAAGGCGAGGATGGGCTGGAGGGCTCAGGCGGAAGGTGTCCCTCCATAAATTCCAAGTCCCTCTGCAATTCTAAAAGGGTCATCCTAAGGCTCGTTGCGTGGTCACTAAGGTCTAGGGGGAAAGGTGCTCCGTCTCCTCTCAGCACCGAGTCAATTTCGCTCTCCACCACCCAAATTTTACGCCTAAGTTCAGCCATGTACTCAAGATGGCGGATACGGGCTTGCCTTAAGGAGTCATAGTTCTGGTAGGGGTTTCCCTCAGGGGACCCTGAGTCTGAGGACAGGTCAATAAATTTAACCCCCGGAGGTATGTCGGACGGGTCGTCACTGGCCATGAGACCTCGTCCCAAAAGCAAAGAGAGGTTCACGTATAAACGAGGGGATGGCTACAAAACACAAAGGAATAGGCTTAATACCTCTAGATGCAAACGTCCTAAATGACCCACTACAGAGTATAAAAAAGAGGGGCATGCAACTGGGCAAACTCACTGCGAGCTCAGGCCATGGTCCCCCATCCCGAGTGACGCTAAGTGGGACCCAATGAATGTGAGAGAAAAAGAAAATATACCTCAAGCAGATAAGATGGAGTGTTGTCGAGGTCGAAAGGAGGTCGAGGGCCAAAAAGCATCGAATGGTCTAAAGCACGTTTCTGCATAAATAAACAAAAATGGTGTATTAGCCTCCAAATAGACATACCAAAGAATTAGCTCATATGTAAAAAAAAATGAGATGAAAAAATAAAATGAGGGAAGCTATGGCAAAACTGTGGGAGTGGGGGATTGAACCCCTTACCTCTTGAAAGAGGAAGGATTCTCCAAACCACTAAGCCAAGGAAGTAAGGTGAAAATAATAGGCCTTGCATGAAGGCCTATTTATAAGAATCAAGGAGAATAGTCTACAAGAGCACCTAAAGATCCTCTCCTAGACTGGGGGGCAAGTGAGGACGCTCAATATCCCACGCCCATAAAAGAACCAAGACGTGTGTTAAGGTCCCTTAAAGGCCTAAATGCATGCTTGAGCCACGAGACGCTCGGGCCACCACCCACTCGCAACGGCCTCGCATGCCTAGGACTGTGCCCCGCGAGATGACCTCACGTGCCTAGGTGTGTGGCGCATAAGGGAGCCTCGTGTGCCCAGGGGCATGTCTCGTTGGCAGGCCTCGCATGCTTAGGACCATGCCCTGCAAGATGGCCTCGCGTGCCCAGCCTCGCGCCCCAGCGCCCGTGGCCTCGCGTCCGAGCGCGCACGACCTCGCCCGAAGCATCCTCAGCCTCGCGCCCCAGCACCCGTGGCCTCGCGTCCGAGCGCGCGCGGCATCGGCCGAGCATCATCGGCCTCGCACCCCAGCACCCGTGGCCTCGCGTCCGAGCGTGCATTCGGTCTCGCGTCCCAGCGCCCGTGGCCTTGCGTCCGAGCGCACGCAGCCTCTCCCAAGCATCATCGGCCTCGTGCCCCAACGCCCGTGGCCTCGCGTCTGAGCGTGCATTCGGCCTCGCACCTTGAGCGTTCCATGCCGTGTGAGGCACGTGCCCTTGGGAGCCACGCCATCAGGTGGCCACGCAAATGAGGCCTCGCGAAGGAGGCTCGGTAGCAGCATGGGAGCCACACCATCAGGTGGCCATGCGAGGGAGGCCTCGCGAAGGAGGCTCGCTAGCGGCATAGGAGCCACGCCATCAGGTGGCCACGCGAATGAGGCCACGCGAGGGAGGCATCTCACCTCACACACTTAGACATCTGGCGAGGCCGCATGCCTATCACCTATGTCCGTGGGTGGCCTCGGGGTGCTTCAGGCATCTCGTGCCAAGGACCCGAGAGCCCCACCTCATGCCACGACCATTACATGCACCAAGTGTCCCATTCCCTATACGTTGAGACCCCAATGCTTAAAGGCTCTGGTACGAGTCGAATGGAACATACTTGTACGATCTAGTACTGGGTACGGCCGCTAAGACCCTGTATGTCGAGTACGGACAAGTAGTGGAGACATCCTCTTGACGCCTGCCCCTGTACTAGATGCAAGACCTCAACCTCTCTGAAACCACTCTCCTGACAGAGTACTTATGTACCACTTGGTCTCTTGGACCACCATGTATCCAAGGCCATCAGAGCCTACTATAAAAAGAACCCCTCTCCCACCTGGGAGGGGGTTGGAAAATTGACTGTAGCAAGTGCTTGAGAGGGAATGAAATATTGATTTCTCCATTGTTGTTCTGCTATTGTTCTTGTGTTATTACTTAAATTTCTAAGGCTTTCTTATTGACAATCTTGACTTTGCAATTTTTTCAACTTAGTTGACGAGTTCTCACCGTCAACAGCTAGGTATATTCTAGTCGATGGAATCTTGTACCAAAGGGGATACTCAATTCCACTCCTCAGGTGTATTTCGAAAGAGAAGGCCAAAGAATTGATGAGAGAGGTCCACGAAGGCTTTTGTGGGGACCATGCTGGGGGGCAGAGTTTATCAAAAAAGATCCTAAGGCAAGGACACTTCTGGCCAACAATGAATGAAGACTCGATGGAATTTGTGCGAAGGTGTGACAAATGCCAGAGGTTCTCCAAAATTCCACGAGCAGCCCCTAATGAGCTAAAATAGATGCAAAGTCTGTGGCCATTCGCAGTCTGGGGTATAGATCTAATAGAAAAGGGCAGCGTCAAGTACGCCGTAGTGGCCATTGATTACTTCACTAAATGGACCGAAGCTGAACCACTTGCAACCATAATGACCAAGAAAGTTCTGGATTTCGTAGTCAAAAACATCGTGTGTCGCTATGGATTGCGAAGAAAAATTGTCTCAGACAACGGCACCCAATTTGATAGTGATCTGTTCATAGATTTTTGCGAGCGACATGGAATTATCAAGAGCTTTTCTTCAGTTGCTCACCCTCAAGCAAACGGACAGGTCGAGGCAGTCAATAAAACACTAAAGGATACTCTAAAGAAAAGGCTTGAGGAAGCGAAGGGGGCATGGATAGAGCAATTGCCTGAAGTCCTTTGGTCGTACAAAACTTCCCATCGAACAGCAACAGGCCATACTCCATTTTCATTAGCTTATGGATATGAGGCTATGTTGCCTGTTGAGTTAGAACTGCCATCGCATCGAAGAATAACGTACGATCAAGGCTCTAATAGTCTGCTATTGATGGAATCTCTAGATTTGGTCGATGAAAAGCGAGAGCAAGCCCAACTCCGAGTAGCAGCTTACCAGCAAAAGGTCACCCGGTATTTCAATTCTAAAGTACGTGAAAGGAAATTCAATGTCGGAGATCTAGTACTTCGAAGGGTTTTCCTCAACATCTACGACCAGGCTGTTGGAGTACTCGGACCTAACTGGGAAGGACCGTACCAAATTGAAGAAGTCCTCCATCCAGGCACTTACAAACTTGCTCGCTTGAATGGAGATCTCATTCCTCACTATTGGAATGGAGAACACATGCGCAAGTACTATCAATAAACAATTCTTCTTAAAGAATTGGCTTGTATTAATTTTACTTTTTACAAGTTATGAAAAAGGGTTGGTCATTTTATGTGACTGGTCGCTTATAAGTGTAAGATCATTTTTTTGATCACTCGTACAGACATGTTTTTTCCATTTATTACGAGAAATAAAAGGGATTGTGCGCAGCCAGTCATTCTTGCCAACTGTTGTATTTATCACAAGTATTTGCTCATTACGTGTGTTATTTTGCTATATTCTCATTTTAAAATTTATCCTACGAGCAGAAATGTTCGAACAGGTCTTAGTCAAGGCAAGTGACCGAGGACCTAAAGCTCCTTAATCACTTGGGGGCGTATAAGGTACCTAGTAAGCAAAGCATATCGAAAGGTATGTAAACACATGAGCAAAATAAGTGAAAGCACGCTACGGTACTTAGAGTATTTTTCAAAATTTTGTATTTTGTTAAATCAAACTAAAGTACTATGCTAAGTTCAGTCATGCGAACAGATGTTATAACAAAATGCAAGTATTATAATATCAAAAAGGAAACCTTTTACACCGCAAGCAGTTACTGCTCGGATGTAATTGTCTGTTAAAAGTTAAAGCTGCCCGTGCAGCAATAAATATAATTATCTTGAAGTACAGATAAAAAAAAATCATGAGGCAGGAGGGTCTTGTGGATTTTCCTGGTCAACTACAGCTTTGGCTTCATTCTCTATGCCTTCAACGCTAGTGGCCAAAGAGATCTCGGGCGAGGATGGAGTTTTCACTCTCTCTTCTTCCTCCAAGCGAGCAACGCACTGAGATATTTTTGTTTTCCTCATGTGCTCAGAGAGACAGCTGAAATCGGCCCCTTGGTTGTGTTTCCAGAAATCATAGAAGCACTTGGACGTGGCACCCTTGTACCTCTCCAGATTGCTGGCATTGGTTTTTTCAAGATCGTTGATGCGAACCTCCAGCTTATCAGCCTCTTGCCTGCTCTCGATCAGGTTCGCCTTGAGTCTTTTGGCTTCGCGAAAATTGGTGAAGTGGGACTCTCTGTACTTCTCCTTTGCTTCAAGGGCTTTGTTCAAAGTAGCCTGTTCTTGCTTCATCTCCTCGGCCAGTTTATTTTTCTCCTCGAGCAATGCCGCATTTGCCTTCTGAGCCGCCTCAAGCTGCTCTTTATATTTCGCTTCAACAACCTTAAGCTCCTCAACGTGTCGTTACTCGGACGCCTTGGATTGCTGAGTAATGACCCCCGAGCGAAGCCAGCCGGCAGTCATGGTCAGCATTGCCTGCGATTAGAAAAAAAGTTAAAATGACTATAATAGATAAAAAGATTGAGTCTCAACAGGAAGAGACAACTTACACTGGCAAGCTCGTTTAGCGCGCGGTTCAAGATCTGGTCGACATCCATCGACTTTATTCCAGCCATGGCTTCTCGGCTGTGCTCATGCCTCAGGATCCTTGTCATCCTGTCCTTGGCTAATCTTAGAGCACGGCTCAATAAGTCATCTCCTGTTTGAACATGGGCAGTTGGTTGTGTCTGATCGACAGGAGCCGGTGGAGGAGGAGTCGACCCGACCGGTGCAGGCGGAGATTGTTGTTCGAGCGGAGATGGAGGTAGTGTTGTATTTTTCGAAGGACCAGCTACTGGAGGGTCCTCAATGCGGGTTTTCTTGGTTGAAGGCTCTTTGCTGCACTCCCCGCGATGTCTCTTGCTCGCCTTCTTCTTGCTCGCAGGAGCATCAGGCGCACTGTAGAGGTCGAACATGTCTTCAAATGGCACGTCTGCAAGAAGGAAAGTACACGAACAGTTAGACAGTATAAATAAATGAGTGTGCTATGTCAAAAAAGGAAACAAAGGAAATTGTAAGTAAAATACTCGAGCTATAATTACTGGTTGCTACATTATATACTTTACTAGGGTTACACTCACTCTCTGGCATGAAGAAGTCTGAATCTAAAGTGGGAGTGTACTTAAAGTTGCCGTCCCCATCAAATAAGTGACAGGGAATAGGCAAATTACCTAAAAGCGAGAGATCAGTACCATTCTCATCTGAAGACTCGTCAATGGGTGCAGGGGGTTTGGAAGCTTTCTTTATTCCCTTTCCCGTAGGGGCAGGGGGAGCAGCTGCTCGCGGGGTGCTGGAGGGTTCCCTGATTGTCACTCCAGTCGTCCTCCTCCTTTGAGGTTGCGACACGTTGGGGTGCTGCTCGAGAATTTCTCCACCAGTGGCGCTTCCTGCCGTTGACTCCCTCACGTCCTGGTGAGGTGCCAAAAGCCCAACCAGTCTTAGGTTGGCTTCAGTGACCAGATGTTTGACGCTTTTTTCTACGTCAGTCATGCTGGCCAGTAGCGCTGCTCGAAGCTCCATTTCTGGAGTAGGAGCTGGTCACCTGAAGAGAACTAATTTTCTAAGGAAAATGTAGATAAAATAAAAGAAAATAAATGACCATGAGAACGAAGAGGTTACCTCCTTGGGTGAAGGCTAGGTTGTTGGCAACCAGGTCGGTGGTTAAAAAGTACTCCTGGTGGTACTTTCCTACATTAGACTTGTAGGTAGTCTCACTCAGGAAGGTGGGGTTCGTTTCCTGGTGGCAGAGATGAAAGAACCCTGTGCTATCCTGGTTGTGGTTAGATTTGAGATTGAACAGGTAGTTGATCTCGTGAGGCGAAGGGATAGGCCATTTTTTATGGCTGTAAAGGATATAGAGTGTAGAAATCATTCTATACCCGTTTGGAGTTATTTGGAAGGGAGCGACCCCGAAGTAATTGGCCACTCCCTGGAAGTAAGGATGAAGAGGCAAGATTTCTCCTGCCTCAATGTGGTACCTCGACCAGGCACTGAAGGCACTGCCAGGCAGGTTTGCCCATTGGTCGGTGGTAGGAAGAAATAAAGTTACCCCAGAAAATCCATACTTTCTGAGGAAATTACTTATCATCCTAGCAGTGATCGTGCTAGGGGGAGCAAGGTACCATTCGATGTCTGGTCGAATGGGATTATGGAGACGGGCCTGTGTTTAGATTTCGGGGTCAGTGGTTTCGGCTCTACCACTAGTCGAAGGAATCTCAGCCCGAGAAGCAGGCTGATTTTTAGAAGGTTTTGATGTTTTCTTTTTCTGGGCAGTGGATTTTACGCTACCCATTTTGGATGGACTGGAAAGAGGTCTGTTTGGGGGAATTCAAGAAAAAAGGATTTCTGGAATTAGCAACGACGGTTGTTCTTCGTCCTCAAGCAGTTGGGCCAGCAAATCGTCGTCAATTGGCCTCTCACCTCCCCACTGATCTTGCATGAAAATCTGCGAACAGAAAAGGGGATATGAGAATCTAATGGCCAAAAGGATCAAGATGTTTAAAAGTTGGAATAACGTTGCTCGTGTATAAAAGTTAAGCTTTTATACGATCAGCAGCATTCTGACAAAAAACATTACATTTCAAGTGAACCGTTTGGAAAATGGATTAAAAAGCAGAAGTGAAAAGTATTTCAGGAAAAAATTTCGACTCTGAAAGGGCGGGAAAAACCTTACAAGCTTAGAAATCGAATTTTTACTTCGATTTCATGCCCTAAAGTTATAATCCTAACTACCCAACTAATACATCATCCCAGCAAAGTGTTATTTTCCTACCAAACTTAGTGCAAATCAATATACCCATTTACCCCGAAACCATTTTGCAAGAACTGATAGGGATATTCAAGAACACAGAAATCAAAAATAAAGGGGAAAACAGGCACAACACAGCATAACAGAAAAAAAATCGACTAGAAAGCTTACTTGGATGAAGGATTGGAGTGAAGATTTCAGAAGAATGAATAGGCGCACCTTAAATCAGCGAAGTTTTCTGGGTTTGTTTTTCTTTGTTCTTCAGAGTTCTTGAGGACAAGAAGATCGGTAAAAAGTGAAAAGTGAAGAAAATTGGTTATTTATATTGATCGTGGCACTGTAAAAGAGGTAATAATGAGATTAACTTTTCAAGGCATGGGGAAACGCAATAGCCGTCAGACAACTTTTTGGAAACTGAAAAGACATGATTGGTTGCCTTTTTCGAGAAGGCATGGACGGCTCTGACAGATTTGGTGGGGTATGTGAAGGGTCAGTCTCCTAAATTTACTTTATGCTGGTCACAGTAAAATAAACTTGGGGGGCAAATGTTTACCCAAAAATGACTCCTAATAACGTGGCAATAATTTATTACACGTGGTTGGCATGTGGCAGCGTCAAAATGAAGGAGTGTTGTTCGATTATCGACCAGGTGTTTCTTGCCTCATCAAATCTCGCGATTAGATGCGACCAATCTGGTCGCATGCTTCGGTTTATTTCCTTTAAAGATATGTAATCTTGTAATAACTGCATTTATTATATTTTCTCTTTATTGCCTTGATACGCTGATATTAAGGATAATTAAGGCTCATTGGCCCATGTAACCCACTTGAGCCTATAAATATGAATGAGAAGGCTCAAGGAATGGACTTTTGAACCTTGAACCTGAATACTCATAGAAAGAACATAGTGTGATTATCCACCGAAAAGTTGTAATTCTCCTAAGGTTGGTGAAACTCAAGAACCTTAGTTCTTTGATCACGGCATTAGGATTCAACATCAATAAGAACACTAAGTGGACGTAGGTTATTACCACACAGTCGGGGCCGAACCACTATAAATCATTTGCGCCACCTTCTTCCCATTTGATTTCATTCTTGATTTCCTTTTTGTTTCTTTGTCGTTATTTTAACTCCGTATTGTTGGCTAAATCAATGGTCAACAATTATATATATTTAAAAAAATTACAAATAGTGTTTTAGTTTAATTTTTTATTTAATATATTTATGTCATTTTTTTATATATAATATTCATTTAAAAATTATATGACAATAATACAAATTTAATAAATATAATTAATAAATTTTATAAATAAAACTAAACAAACGTACATCGTTGCTTGTATCTAGTAGTTATATACATCTTATATATCTTATATATAAAAATATAAATTAATATCAAAAGTGAGCTCCAAATTTTGAATGTTACGTACTACACGTAACTAATGTATATATATTTTATTTATTTAGTATACGTCTAATATATACTTAATAAATAAATAAAAATACTATGTTTATGTTAACAGTTACGTAAAAACTGAATACTATTTAAATAACCAAATATATCATATTTATATTTTTTAATAACTTACGTAACCTTCTTCGAAAAATAATAATTATATCTTATATAATTATATAATTGTAATTATGTATGATTACAAAGTATACAATTAACGCATGAGTGATAAAAAATAAAAAAAAACTAAATTGACTCTGGCATGAGCAAATAAAACTTTACTCACGGAAGAGCGGAAAAATACACCATTATAAAGAATCTTTAGAGGTCATATAATTAACGACTAAATTTTAATCCATTAACATATATCGAAAATATGGAAAATCCTACACAGCGATTAATATATATATATACATAGACCGTTTTGGTACTAATTGTTAGAAATAGATTTTCCGAGCGCGTTGCAGAATGCGATTTATGACTCCAGTAGATTACACAAATTCTACATATAAAATCATTTTATATATACGATCCTATGATTTAAATATATTAATTAATAGAAAAATATTTACCTCTTGAAATCTATCAAGTGTCATTGTTATTTTCTTGTATAATAAATGATCATCTTATCCAAGCACGCAGGACTCGCACCAAAGTCAGACCGTAATCTTAGCACAACAGGACATGTGTGAGCACGTAGAGATTCAATAGGACAATTTACGATTCCATTGATATTCTCAAAACATGAGATCAATGAAGTTTGGGTAAAGAGAATAGTTGAAACAATTTTTTTTCTTTCCTTATTTTTCTCCCTGAGAAAACTCTCTTTCAGTTAGACTGAATATTACCATATTTATCTTTTTTTTTAGAGAAATATAATAATATATATTTATATTAGTCATCTAGGGTTTTATTAATTAAAATAATTTTAATTAATTTGATTAAAATAGATCTTATCTATTATTATATTTAAAATATATTAATTGAATTTTAAATTTATTCAAAACTAATCTAACGACCTAGAAAAGATATCTAAATTATTTTAAATCAGTAATCTAAATTTAAATTTCTAAAATTTAAATATTAAATTAATTTATCAAATTAATTCAAAATAAGATGACATAATTAATTTAAAACTAATTATTTTATTTAATTACTTAATAATTACGAAAATTACAATTAATTAAGTAATAAATATATTTTCCATAATTATCTCATAATTATGTATTTGCCTATAAACTAATTTTCTTGACAAATATACTCATACGTGTTTTATTGATGCTCTTACCTTGTACAGTGTTTATAGAGCCGATTCGAGGACCTATGGACTTATAATTCCAAACTCCAATAAATTTATATTATTAGTTGAAGCTCTTTAATAGTATAATCTTATTTATTAATCTCAATATTATTCCACTAAAAATATGAGATTTGACTATTGTAATTATAGACTTATATTTACTGAGTACTTTATTAAGTGTCCATTGATTTAATCACTTCATGCAATTCAATCATCCAATAATTGGTTCATAATTAGAGCTAGGTTAAATTACCATTTTACCCCTCTAATTACTTTTTTTATCCTTAAGTACCATTAATTTACCAGTGAACATTTAATTTATAAACCTTTTATTAATTAGAGGCATCAGAATTAATACTTAAGGGAACCATTATTCAATCTTCTTATGAAGAAGGCTTTGATTCCATATCTGTAAATCATGTCCCCAACCATCCACGTTAATGAGCCCCCCAAAAAAAAAAGTTTTTAGCCTGATCATTCTAACAAACCCTAACGAGTGAGTCAAATGACTCAAATAACATAAAACATGAGTTCATGATAACTTCAGGATTTAGATCGATTTGCATATGATCATCGAGTGATATGATTATAACCTTTATGGTAAACATTATTTTAATAAATAGTTAAATACATATCTTGTACAGTCATATAAAATTTTATTGTATAAAAGCACATCCACTAAGATGTCCTACTACACTAGTGATCCAAATCTAGATCACATGTATTCATAATACTAATGAACTGTACTAGCAGTGTTTAATTAAAGATTCCATAACTTTAATATAAAAAATGTGGGCTATTTAATTCATTATCTATAATCTTAATCATCTCATACCAATACAAGATTATAGCTACATTAATGAATTAGGAATTTTCTGATATTTATCTAAATATTCTTCAATAATAATAAACATTAATTATATGTAAAAATATTTCTTTCATAAATTTCATAAATAATGAACTACTTTCATTGCTTTAAGGGCATTATATACCCAACAAACGACACCTTCTTGAGTTCCTTCAGCTCAAAGGACCTCCTCGTCACGACGTCTTCAAGCCTTTGGAACAAGGCAGCAATCTGCACAACAAAGCGGAGTTAGTACACAAGAATGCAACACATAGCTACAAATTGGAATTATAGTCTAAAACTTACCTATGCCGATGAGTAGCGATAGGCTGTGAGGAGGATCTCGTTAACCCCTCTGACACAAGCATAGTTGCGAGAAGGCATGTAACACCCCAAATTCACTAATAAGCCTTGGTGCCTTGATTAGCGTATCGGGAGAGCAATAATTTATTTAATTGTAATATTACATGATTAATCATGATATATGTTCATCATTATTTGATTGCTTAGGTTATGATATGATATGACTAGATATGCATGTTCAGGTGTACTAAATATGCATGTGGGCTCGTTCTGGTTAACAATGGCATGTTTGCAATTTTGGCCCATTGAGGGCATAAATGTAATTATGTGTGTGTTATGCTTGAGACCACTGCATTGTGGAGATATATTTGAGATGTGTGATCCGAGGCAGTCCTAGGGAGTGGTTTAGCAAAATAGTCACAACGAGGTCAGATACTTGACTCGGGGTGAGTTTAGGGGTATTTTGGGAATGTAGTGTGTATTCGGGCTAGATTGGGTAACCAGGTAGTGATTTAGCAGTTATTTGGGTATGCTGAGATTAATTGGAGATTTATAGGACTACTTGAGGAATTAGCGTGAATGTGGTAAATGACATTTTTTTTCCCTTGGGAGTGTTGAAGGGAAACAATTGGATAAGGGGCATTTTAGTCTTTTGTAAAGGGATAGTGTAACGCTCTGGATAACCAAGACTATTAGTCGAGCAGCTGACAATGTACACTCCGCCCCCAGAGCTCTCCAACTCATGGTTGGTCCAGTTTCCTCTTGCCTTTACCTACACCACGTAGCACCCGTGAGCCAAGGCTCAGCAAGAAAACCATAAACAACAAACACATATAATAGCACTATAATTCAATAAACTTCAATCCAATTAATTCAATTATTCAGCAGGGTACAAGCATTAAGCTAAACAATGGTAAACATGTACTTTCAAGCATACATCTCAATCAGTAATAAAAATGTTCAGGTGTCGGCGCCCTTAGGCCGAGCCCTCTGTTTATCTAGATGATCCCAGCTTGCATAGGCCAAGCTGCGTTCAGTATGCTTATCATCAGCCCCGGCACCCTTAGGTCATACTTTCATATAACGCATAGCAACCGTATAATTATAGAATACATACGTTCAATTACAAGGAAACTCAGTCCCGTTCACAACCACATGGGTGCCGTTTTCTTACCTCGAATCCCGAGCAATAAATAAAGAGTGATCCCGAGCACGATCCTCAGTCCTCAGCCTTAATGGTAATCCTAGTCACAAATAACCATGGATAATTATCAATCCCTAATTCAAATCAATGTTTTGGAAACAAATACTAGCCTCTAGGACCTTGAATTCTACTAAATCGGGTAGTAGAATTTGTCCCGAGCTCTTAGGTTTGAAACCGTGTGCCTCCCCAAGCCTAAAAGCCTAAGCTCCCTTTATTTTCCATGTAGGGCTGCAACTTTCCCTTAAAGTCTGTGGTTTGCCCCTTAGACAGAGGCCCACCCCTCCCTGCTGGAGGACACGAGCCGCGACTTGCACCCCCTGGGTCGCGGCGCGCCTAGCGAATTAGAGGCACCCCAGCCTCTTCAAGCACGCAAGCCACAGTGCCTGAAAAATAGGGCCACGACCCGAGGCCCTAAACCCAGAAATTCCACCCTTTTTCAAATGTTTCCCTCGAGACTAAGCCTTAAAATTCAACCTAAACCTTCGGCCAAATTCATAATTGAACCCAGAATTCTTATCCCTATAACCTAAACATCATATTTAATCTTATAAACAATTCTTACTCTCCTTAACACCCAAAATCAGTCTTAAAAATGATTCCCATGCAAGCTCTAAGTTCTTGCTACAATTCAGCAGAAAAAATCAATTAATTGGAACTTGAAACCTTACCTCAATTAGAAGCTTTAACTTTCAAAGATCACTTAGTTTTCCTAGCTTTAATTTCTCAGTTCTCAAGCTTACTTCTTCAAGTTTCTCCTCCAAAATTCTTCAATTTTTCTCCTTTAAAATCAGAGTTTCCCCTTGAATTCTAGAGAGGGAAAAAGAGAACGTTTTGTGAGTTGAGAGCATTCCAGTGAGTGTCTAAGTGTTCTAAGGATCTTCTGGTTGTTTCCTAAAACCCAGCCGATCAAAATATCCTAGTTAAAAGACTAAAATTCCCCTCTAAAGTCTCAATCTCCTTTAATTGTTCTAAGGGTAAAACAGTCATTTTCCCAATTCACGCTAACTCCTCAAGTCCACCTATCAATTCTCAATTAATCTCGACATGTCCAAATAATTACCAAATACTTACTCGATACCCAATAAATATTGGGGTTTTATGCCCTAATTAAAACCTAATTTCTTTGTAATCTCATTTTATTATCAATAAAAGAATATAAATTATTTTTTGACTTGGTCAACACTTTGCTCACATGTTTTATTTTCATGATTATTTGTTTAATATAAACTTCTATTAAATCCCGAGCATATAGCTAATATTTTTTATAGTGACGTAATCACAGTGGAATATAAATATGATTATATGTTCAAAATAAGTTAGTCCTAAGATTAGTCAGTGCACAGGATTTACACTAACTTGTCAATCTAAGATATGATCTACTTACACATTGTAGTGTTATGTTCTTTCCAAAACATTAGTAAAGTAGATAAGATCGGATGTATTTGTTACATCGGACAAGACCGATATTGACAGTTGATAAGATAAGTAAACATATCATTATTATTTATTCTAGTCATATTATATAGCTGACCATAGGTCAATTCAATCTCAATTCTGAGTGGTTAGTATTCTAACTGATTGTATTATTTGAGTTCTTTGACTTGTTCGTTACCAGCTTACCCTAGGGACTAACCCATACTTACATCTTGGGAACTTGGTAGTATAATTGAGTGGGAGTATTAATCATACATATAAACATCTATAGCTTCTGATGAAGAAGTGAAACGATGGTTTCCTTTTAGTTTGGTTCAAGGTGTTAAATGATAGAGATCTCATTTCAGTAATTATATTAGTTTACTGAAATATCATTTACAAGGAACTAAGTATTTTAAGGATAGAATACAATGAGGGGTAAAACGGTATGTTATCCAAAAACTGGCATGGATGACATCGCAAGAGGTTCCCGGACACGTGGCTGACACTTGGAGGAACTCTGCTAGGATATCGACCAGAAGACAAATTATAAGCAATAGGCAGCCTAGTCTTACCTGCGACCAGTCTGGTCCCGGGTTCCGCATGCTACATGATGTTTCTATAAAGATCTTTGTAAATCCCGAAATTGACTCCCACAATCTCCTGAGTATCCGATTATTTAGGAGAGAATATCTATAACAAATTCATGTAACCCCCCTTGAGCCTATAAATAGAGAAAGATAGCTCAAGGAAGGGACTTTGGGCTTTCGAATTATTTGAGACTAGAGAGATTTTATTTGAGATATTGTCTTGTTCTTCAGAGGTTGGTGAAACTCATTGAACCCTAGTTCTTTGATCACTCCCTTTGATCTTATATCAATAACAATCTAAGTGGACGTAGGTTATTACCAGATCCTGGGGCCGAACCACTATAAAATATCGTGTTCTTATTATTTTTGTCATCACGTTCTTTTCAACGCATTCATCCACGTCAAGCGTATTTTGACTCCGTGTCAGTTGCCCAAAATCAGGTTCAATATTCTGGTGCTTTCATTGAGAGCTTGATATATCACCGTTGAGAAAACCAATGGCGAAAACTACAAGGAAAACTGGACAGGCGGCCGCCGCTGCACCATCAAACCCGCCTCCTCCTCCTCCTGCAAGCGTGGCTGAGGATGAGCCACATTTGGACTTTGAGGAGGAAGAAATGGATGACGTGACGCTAAAAAAAACTCTGGGGGCGTTGCACGAAGAGCTGGCCAATCTGAGAGCCAGCCAAGAAAGTGCTGCCGAAATCATGGCTCGGCAGCAGCAAGAAATTGAACGGCAGCGCTTGGAGTTAAGCGATAGGCAGGCGGAGATGGACTGTCGCCAGAGCGAAGCCATGGCAGCCCTTGAGGTAGCCTTACAATTGGCTAGGAATCAGGCTGCACCTGCCTCGCCGCCTGATCAGCCTACGAATGGACCAACACAAAGGGGTCCTAATCCTAGCCCACCTATCCAACCCTCGAGTCCGCAAAGGCCCGAACAGCCTCAGGTGCCCCATGAAGATGTCCCACTATACCCTGAGGCACAGCCTCCATCCCAAGCTGGTCGCGGCGATCCCCCACATCAGAGGCAGAATAGGATCGGGCATCAGCCTCGCAGTCCTAGACGCCATAGGGGCGATGAGCCGAACCTTCCGAACAGAGGACAGCATCCTCCTGGTAACAGGAGGAACTCAGAGTTAGGCTCTGCGGTCCAAGGTCCCCCACGACATGATAATGCACGGGGACCTAATGACCAACGCAGGCCACCCTCTAACGCTCGGGACATTTCAGCCCGTGAAGGAAATCGAGGGAACAGTCGATCTCGTCAGAGCCACTCACGATTCAGAGATGGCAATGGTTATGATGAAGACGACTCAGGCAAAGGAAATGCCGGTCGGAGGAATGAAGATAGAGGCGGAGGCAGGAGCTAGATACCTCAAGACGACCAACCCAACAAACGAGATGCTGGGGGGCAGCCCAAACAAAATAACATCTTCAACCGGCTCAGAGCTAGCGAGCAGCGGAGAAGAGACGAGGACTTGAGAGATGTGCTCAACGATCGCCGCGAGCGGCATGGCGAGAACATCCCCCCAGCAACATAGGCCACAGTGATTCCTGTCGCTGTACAGGCCCAGATAGATGCCCTCAACCAGGCGGTGCAACAGCTGGTCGGGGGAAGAACATCTTACATCGATCACGACAAGAGGAAAGGCACTCCTTTCGTCCAGAGGATAGCTATGGCAGAGACTCCTAGCAAGTTTAAAATGCCTACGCTTCTGAACTTTGATGGGTACGGTGACCCGGTATCTCACGTCAACAACTTCGAGATACAAATGGACATTCAGAAAGTGTCTGAGGATGCTCGGTGCAGGATCTTCCCTGCAACACTTTCTGATGTCGCGCAGGAGTGGTTTTTTAAGTTCCCTCCTGTGAGCATAGTTTCCTGGGAGATGTTCGTAAAGGAGTTTTACAGACAGTTCTACGCAGGTCGAGTGCATCCGACCGAGGCAAACCAGTTGGTTGAAATATGCTAGCAGGATGGAGAACCACTGAAGGACTACATCCAGCGCTTTTGCGAGCAGCAGCTGGAGCAAAAACGGTGGGGGACGAAGGAAAAATGATGGCCATAACCACAGGGGTTAAGCATTGCACCCCTCTCTGGAAAAGCCTCTGAAAAGATGGGGTCAGAACTACCCAGGAATTCTTGGACCGGGCTGATCGTTACATCAAGCTCGAAGATGCCATTGCCGACGATGGAAAGCCTCCAGGCAAGGATAAGAAGACTGCCGAGCCCGCCAAAGCCGCCAATGGGTCTAAACTTAACAGCAACGGCAACGGTAACGGCAATGGCAAGAATGGTAGAAAACTGCCACACAATGAGCCTTCCACCTCCGACAATAAACGAGCCAAAGGTAACCGTTATGAACCTCGGTTCACTAACTACACTGCCCTAGTTGAGTCACGAGGAGAGGTTTATCAAGCCACGAGTTCCAGTGTGCCTTATAAGAAGCCTGCCCCCATTCGGAAGGATATTTCGAAAAGAGACACTACCAAGTTCTGTTATTATCATAACGACTACGAACATGACACAAATGAATGCAACCAGTTGAAGGATGAGATTGAGTTCCTTATCAAACAATGACACTTGAGAAGATATGTACGGGTCTCGGGAAATTCCCAACGAGAAGCTCCAGGTGGCAACGAGCAAGCGCCCACACGCCAACGCTCGCCACCTTTGCAACCTGCCCCCGTGACTGGCACATTGTTAACCATTTGTGGAGGCCCGCACCTCGCAGGAAACAGCGGAAAGGCCAGGGAACGATACGCTCGGACTCTGCGCCACGACCAGGACATCGAGATGATGACTGTAGAGGACCGCGCGCATTCCGATCCGCTGGTCGTGGATATCCAAATGGCCAACATGATGGTGAAGAGAGTGTTGGTCGATACAGGAAGTTCGGTGAATATCCTGTATAAGTCTTCGCTGGAACGCATGAAGTTGTCCGTTAAAGACCTGGAGCCCTGCAACCAGACAATATACGGCTTCTCTTGTGAGGGACTTGCCCCCGCAGGATCAATCAGACTACCAGTGAAGACAGGTACAGCGCCTGCTACCAGGACATTACTCGCTACTTTTATAGTAGTTGATTGTCCTTCGGCGTACAATGCCGTCATTGGGAGACCTATACTGGTTGATCTATGGGTCGTCACCTCTATGTGGCACTTGGCCATGAAATTCCCGACAGACACGGGGGTAGGACGCGTGTTGGGAAACCAGAGGGAGGCCAGAGAGTGCTACAACGCCTCAGTCGCGAAGGCAAAAAAGGGAACATCAAAGAGCACTACCTCAGATAGGTTGCAGATGGAAATTGATACACAAGCCCAATCCAGTGATGAAGTCACCAAATAGGGTGTTGCCCAAAGGAGGATAGAGATCTAGATCCTCGCTTTGGGGATTTTGAAGAGAACGTTGGACCCGTCGAGGACCTGGAAGAGGTCCAACTCAACGAAAAAGACCCGACTAGAGTCGTGAAGGTCGAGAAAAACCTGGAACAAACCACGAAGCAGGCACTGGTGGAATTTTTGCGGAAGAACCAGGAAGTCTTTGCCTGGTCGCACAAAGACATGGCTGGGATAGACCCTGCAGTTATCAGCCATGTCCTGAACATAGACAAGACTTTTCCACCCGTGCAACAAAAAAGAAGGCTACTCGATAAGGATCGATCGAGAGCCTTAAAAGAAGAAGTTGAAAGGTTAAAGGAGAATGGGTTCATCAAGGTGGCCTTTTATCCATCGTGGGTCTCCAATCCAGTGCTGGTTCCCAAGCCTAACGGAAAATGGCGAACCTGCGTGGATTTTACAGACCTCAATAAAGCATGCCCAAAGGATTGCTTCCCACTCCCAAGAATCGATTAGTTGGTCGACGCCACTGCAAGACACGAGATCCTCTCCTTCATGGATGCATATTCGGGCTACAATCAAATTAGCATGCATCCCCCTGACGAGGATCACACCAGCTTTTGGACCGATACGGGCTTATACTGTTATAAAGTAATGCCCTTCGGGCTAAAAAACGCAGGTGCGACTTACCAGCGGTTAGTTAACCACATGTTTAAAGATTTGATCGGAGTAAACATGGAGGTATACGTGGACGGCATGCTGGTAAAGTCTTAAAAGGCAGAAGGACATGTGAAGGATTTACAAGAATGTTTTGATGTATTGAACAAGTACCAGATGAAACTAAATCCTCTCAAATGTTCCTTCGGATTTGGATCAGGGAAGTTTTTGGGGTTCATTGTAAATTCAAGAGGAATCGAGGCCAACACCGACAAGATAAAAGCCCTGATCAACATGAAATCGCCAGAAAAGATCAAAGATGTACAAAGTTTAACTGGCAGGATTGCAGCCCTAAGTAGATTTATTTCGAAATCAACAGACAAATGCGTCCCTTTTTTCAATCTACTTAGGGGCAATAAGAAATTTGAATGGACAGGAGACTGCGAGCAAGCTTTCCAGGCCTTGAAAGCCCATATGGCACAGCCTCCCATTTTATCAAAGCCAATCGAAGGAGAAACTTTGTTCATTTACCTGGCAATCACTGAAGTTGCTGCTAGTGTGGTACTAGTACGCGAGGAAGAAAGCGTACAAAAAGTGGTTTACTATGTAAGCAAGAGGCTGATCGGGGCAGAACTGAGATATCCACCCATCGAAAGGTTAGCATATTGCTTAATCCTGGCCTCAAGGAAGCTGCGCCCTTACTTCCAAGCCCATCCTATCACAGTGTTAACCGACCAGCCCCTTCGGCAAGTCCTCCAAAAACCAGAGGCGGCTGGGCATTTATTAAAATGGGCAGTCGAACTAGGGCACTTTGACATTACATATTCACCGCGAGCAGCAGTGAAAGGGCAAGTCTTGGCCGATCTTATTGCAGAGTTCACGGAACTCCCAGATAGCGAGCAGTGCGAAAAGCCTAGCGCGCCTGAACCTCAAGATGAAGTTCCTTCGTGGAAATTATTCACGGATGGGTCATCCAACGAATCCCACGTAGGAGCGGGAGTGATATTGATAACGCCGGAAGGGCATCAATTTCACTGTGCCATTAGGTTCGACTTCACCGCGTCAAATAATGAAGCTGAATACGAAGCACTCCTCGCTGGATTGAGAATGGCCAAAGACATGAGCATAAAGGCGCTTGATATTTACAGTGATTCACAGCTGGTAGTTAATCAAGTTCTTGGGGAATATCAGGCACGAGGCCTAAAAATGGTGGCCTACTTGAATAAAACAAAAGACCTGCTAGCCTAGTTCACGAAGTATACCCTCCAACAAATACCGCGGGATCAGAATTCGAATGCAGATGCCTTAGCCAAACTCGCGAGCGCGAAAGATGCTGACACTTTGAACATTGTGCCAATAGAAAGATTGAGTGAGCCAAGCATACAAGCAATTGGAGCCAGTATGGAAATCTGGGTAGAAGACACATGGATGGCGCCTTACTTGGAGTATCTGACAAATGGTGCACTACCAACAGATAGAAACAAAGCCAGAACTCTACAAAGGCAGGCTACTAGGTACATACTGGTCGATGGTGTTATGTACCGAAGAGGATACTCCATGCCACTTCTCAGGTGCATTACACCAGAAAAAGCTAAGGAGCTCATGAAAGAGGTACATGAAGGCTTCTGCGGGGATCACGCTGGGGGGCAAAGTTTGGCAAAAAAGATTCTAAGGCAAGGTTATTTCTAGCCGACCATGAACGAAGATTCGATGGAGTTTGTACGAAAATACGATAAATGTCAAAGGTTCTCCAAAATTCCACGACCAGCTCAAAACGAGTTGAAACAGATGTAGAGTCCGTGGCCTTTTGCAATATGGGGGATATATTTGATTGGATCCCTGCCAATCGGAAAGGGTGGAGTGAAATACGCAGTTGTGGCAGTTGACTACTTCATCAAATGGGTCGAAGCTGAACCACTCGCTACCATAACGACCAAGAAAGTTCTTCACTTCGTCATCAAGAACATTGTTTGCCGGTATGGTTTGCCCCAAAAGATTGTTTCAGACAACGGAACCCAATTTGACAGCAACTTATTCACCGACTTCTGCGAAAGGCACGGGATTATCAAAAGCTTTTCTTCATTTGCGCATCCACAAGCAAATGGGCAAGTCAAGGCCGTGAATAAAACTCTTAAGGACACCCTGAAGAAGAGGCTTGAAGACGCTAAAGGAGCATGGCCAGAGCAGTTGCCTGAAGTCCTCTGGTCGTATAGAACGTCTCACTGAACAACGACAGGTCATACCCCGTTTTCCTTAGCTACGGATATGAGGCCATGTTACCTGTCGAGTTAGATCCCCCCTCACATCGATGCATAGCATACGACCAGGACCAGAACAGCCAACTGATGATGGAGTCCCTAGACTCAATTGACGAAATACGAGAGAAAGCCCAACTCTGAGTTGCTGCGTACCAGCAAAAGGTCGCCCGGTACTTTAACTCGAAAGTAAAAGAAAGGAAATCCAACATCGGTGACTTGGTGCTACGACGAGTTTTCTTGAATACCCGTGACCCCACTGCTGGAGTACTCGGACCTAATTGGGAAGGACCTTACCAGATTGAAGAAGTCCTTCACCCGGGCACCTACAAACTTGCACGCCTAAACGGAGATCTCGTTCCACGTTATTGGAATGGAGAACACATGCGTAAGTATTATCAGTGAACAGTCCTTTTTAAAGGACTGGCTTGTATTAAATTTTACTTTTTACAAGTTTTGAAAAAAGGGTTAGCCACGTTGTATGGCTAATCGCTTATAAATGTAAGATCCTTTTTTAGGATCACTCGTAAAGACATGTTTAGTCCATTTTTAATACGAGATTATAAGGGACTGTGCGCAGCCAGTCATTCTTGCCAACTTTTGTAAGTTTATTTTTACAAGTATTTGTTCATCACGTGTGTTGTTTTGCTGTATTACAAGTATTACGTTTCCAACCGAGCAGAAATGTTCGAACAGGTCATGGTCAAGGCAAGTGACCAAGGACCTAAAGCTCCTCGATCACTTGGGGGGCATATAAGGTACATCGATAGGAAAGCATACCAAAAGGTATATAAACACATGAACAAAATAAGTGAAAGCATGCTAAGGTACTTAGAGTATTTTTCAAATTTTATATTTTGTTAAATCAAACCAAAGTACTATGCTAAGTTCGGTCATACGGACAGATGTTATAGTAAATGAAAATATTATAACATTATAATGTAGTCTTTTACACCGCAAGCATAACCGCTTGGATGTAATTTTTCAAATAAAAGGAAAGTTTGCTGCCCATGCAGTAAATTTTAAAAAATATAGTCTTTACATCACGACCCATGGATCGTGTAATTAAAAAAAAAGAAAAATAAAAAGTTCAAGAAGCATTAGGAGCAGGAGGGTCTTTGTCAACATTTTGATTGGTCGTATCCTCAACAGCTCCTCCTTCCTCTGCGCCAGCAATGCTTGGGGAAGCAAGGGTCCTTGCTCTTTCCTCTTCTTCAGCCAATCGAGCAGTGCAGCAGGCCAGCTCAGCATTCCTGGCATTTTCTGAAAGGTAGTCAAAGTTGGCACCCCGGTTGTGTTTCCAGAAATCGTAAAAACACCGAAGCGTTGCATTCTTGTACCTTTCTAGATCATTGGCATTGGTAAGTTTCAGCTGCTTTATTTGGCTCTCAAGAACAGCTATGACCTTGTCCTTGGCAAGAAGCTCCTCTTTGAGTCTCTTGCCTTCGCGATATTGGACTCGGCTGGAATCCTGGTATTCATCCCTCTGCTTCTTCATGGCTGCCTTGGAAGCCTCAGCCTCCGCCAGCTTTGCCACCGCAGCATCCTTCTGCTGGGTGACCACCTCCAACTCCCCCACATGCCTGGCTTCTGCAGCCTAAAGCTCCTCAGCCGCTTTCACCTGGTACCTCTCGATGGCTTTTGCCCGAGCCTGGTCGATGGTAGCTTAGGCACGGGTACGAGCAGCAGTTGCAGTCAGCAAGGCCTGTGGACAAAGGACAAAGTTCAAGTTTGTTGCAAGGAAGAAAAAACGAAAGCCAAAGAGATAAGAAATGCTTACGCTGGCAATTTCGTTTAGGGCCCTGTTCAGAATTTGGTCGACCCCCATATTTTCTGCCTCAGCCATCGCGTCCTTGCAGCAGTCATACCTCACGATGTGTGCAAGGCGGTCCTTGGCTGCTCGCAAGGTGCGAGTTGAAAGTTTGGCCCCTGGAGCTTCCGTCGGCTGGGTTTGTTCTTTAGCAGCCATAGGTGGAGGATTCGTCTTAGTGGGTGGGGTTTCCTTCTCAACAGGAACCGAAGGCTGGGCAGAAGCTTGCTCAGTTGGCACGTCCTTAGAAGGATCTTCTGTTCGACCCTTCTTGGCAGGAGGTCCTTGGCTCGATTCGCCGTTGTGCCTCCTGGACGTCTTTCGCCGAACCAAAGGGACTTCTACCTCCTCCTCGGTCTGGTACAAGTCGAAGACGTTGGGAGCGGCCATATCTGCGTACAAATAAACATATGCAAATGATAAGATAAAGGTGGATAGAAACTCTTGATGAAACAGAAAAGAGGTCACAAAGTTTAATACCCGAGCTACAACTACTGGTCGTATACTATTGACTTTATTAGTCACACACTCACTATCTGGCACGAAGAAGTCTGGCCCTAGATTTGGAGTATACGTAAAGTTGCCCTCCCCGTCAAACAAGTGACAGGGAACTGGCAAGCTATTTAAAAGCGAAATAACTGTACTGTTTTCATCGGATGATTCTCCCAAGTACACAACAGACTCTGTTGCCTTTTGTTTCCCCTTGCCTTGGGGTGCAGAAGGCCTTTCTGAAGAAGGATTGCCCGTGGGTTCCCTAATTGTAACCCCCGTCGGCCTCCTTTGAGGAGGGGACGCTGGGGGTTGCTGCTCGGGATCCCCCTCGGCCATGGCATCTGCTACCACAGGTCCTCTTGTTTCATGGCGAGGAGCCAGGAGGCCGGATAGCCTCAGATTTTCATCAGTGACCAGGGACTTGACTTTTTTTCTGCGTTTGTCATCCTGGCCAATGCGGTGGACCTCAACACCATGTCTGGTGTTGGGGTCGGACGTAGCCATGGTCTTGAAAGGAAAAATGTACTTTAAGAAAAATTCGCTGATCAAAAGTATCGACCAGTAAAAACAGCACTTACCCCCTCGAGCAAAGGCCAGATTGTTGGTGGTCATGTCTGGTGTGAGGAAGTACTCCCTACTGTACTTCCCCACATTGGATATGTGCGTGGTATCACTCAGGAACGTCCGGCTCATCTCTTGGTGACAGAGATGGAAGAAGCCCGTCCCATACTGTTGAGGGTTAGACTTGAGGTCAAAAAGGAAATTGACCTCATGGGGGGTAGGTTTTGGCCATTTTTTAAGTTTGTACAGGATATAGAGTGCGGCCAGCATTCTATATCCATTCGGAGTAATTTGAAAGGGGGCGAAACCAAAATAGTTGGCCACCCCCTGATAAAAAGGATGTAGAGGGAGGATAGCCCCCGCCTCTATATGATATCTAGACCAGGCACTGTATACACCTCCGGGAAGGTTAGCCCTTTGGTCTGCAGCTGGAATTTTGAGATTAACCCCTGTGAGAGGATACTTCCTGCGGTAGTTGGCAAGAATCCGAGGAGTCACTTGGCTGGTCGGGGAGAGATACCACTCGACATCAAGAAGGTTTTGATGATGAGGGCGGGCCCTGACTTGGATACTAGGGTCTGGGGTGGCATTTTCTCAACCATTGGTCGAAGGAACCCTAACCTGAGAATCAGGCTGGGCAGGAGAGTTTGGGCTATCTTCGAAGTCAGGTCTTTTCTTGCCTAAAGACTTAGAACGAGCCATTTTAGGAGGTGATGGACGAGGTCTAGAAGAAGATCGTGAAAATGGGATTTCGGGAACTCGGTCGGACGGTTGTTCCTCCCCTTCGAGCAGCTGGGCAAGAAGATCGTCGTCGATGGCCCGTTCACCTCCCCACAAATCTGGCATTAAATTCTGCAAACAGAAGAATGGGGAGGTGAGGATGGAGAATTTTTAAGAACTTTTAGAATAACGCTGGTCGAGTATAAAAGTTAAGCTTTTATACAACAGCATTCTAACAAAAGGTTAAAATTTTCCACACGAACAGTTTGAAAAAACGGATCAAAAGGGGAAAGTAAAAAGTTTTTGTAAAAGCTTTTCAACTCCTGTTAGGGCGGGAAAAAACCTATTTTTTCGACTGGCATAAAAATCGAACTTTTACTTCGGTTTTATGTCCTAAAAATTATGATCTCGACTATCAAACTAACTCGTAACTTTTTTCACCCACAAGACATTCTACTGACAAGCATCTCAACCCAGAAATAGATGAACTCAACAGTCAACATACAGAAACATGCATTACAAAAATATAAAACATAAAGGTTCCAAGACTTACCAGGAAGAAGGTCGTGGAGGTTGGTAAGAGTTTTCGGAGATCAGGGAATTCTCGGGCTGAGTCTTGAAAACGCAGAAGGACGGTCTCCATAAGAAAATGGAAGCTTTGGTTTTAGGGTTTCTTGAAAGAGTAATGGCGTGCGTAAAAAGAAAAGGAGAACTTCAGAGATGCTATATGTATTTTTGTCTGTGGCCTTAAAAGGGAGTAATCATCAGCTTCCCCTTTTTCGAAGTATGGGGAAACGAGATAGCTGTCGAAATATTACTAGGGAAGCGAAAAGCCGTGATTAGACAAGAGTAGGTTGCTTTTTCCAAGATCACACGGAGGGTTCTAACAGGTATGGCGGGGTCACCGAAGGGTTGTTTCCTCAAAAGTTTATTTATTGCTCGTAATAAATAAACTTGGGGAGCAAATGTTATCCAAAAACTAGCATGGATGGCGTGGCAAGAGGTTCCCGAACATGTGGCTGACACTTGGAGGAACTCTGCTAGGATATCGACCAGAAGACAAATTATAAGCAGTAGGCAGCCTAGTCTTACCTGCGACCAGTCTGGTCGTGGGTTCCGCATGCTACATGATGTTTCTATAAAGATCTTTGTAAATCCTGAAATTGACTCCCACAATCTCTTGAGTATCCGATTATTTAGGAGAGAATATCTGTAACAAATTCATGTAACCCCCCTTGAGCCTATAAATAGAGAAAGATAGCTCAAGGATGGGACTTTGGGCTTTCGAATTATTTGAGACTAGAGAGATTCTATTTGAGATATTGTCTTGTTCTTCAGAGGTTGGTGAAACTCATTGAACCCTAGTTATTTGATCACTCCCTTTGATCTTATATCAATAACAATCTAAGTGAACGTAGGCTATTACCAGATCCTGGGGCCGAACCACTATAAAATATCGTGTTCTTATTATTTTCGTCATCACGTTCTTTTCAACGCATTCATTCACGTCAAGTGTATTTTGACTCCGTGTCAGTTGCCCAAAATCAGGGTCAACACGGTATTTTAGTCATATTTCATTGTAGACCGTCTATAGAGGATTGAGTGACAATTATGGTTGTAACAATGGATAATTAATAGCGTATCTATATTTGTTATAGAGCGTTCTATGAATTCAAGAGTGAAATTCCGAGTCTATAATGGAGTCGTGAGGAATTAATATGTTAGTAAATTTATTTGTTAGATTTATGATAACGTATTGGAGCTTGATTTCATAGGCCCATGGTCCCCATTGTACCTTGGATAAAAATCATCTATATAGTCTCAATTAATTGATTTAATTATCAATTAGAATTATCAAAGTTGACTAGGTCAATTTCTGATAGTTTCACAGAGTTATGTAATTTTGAGAAGAAAAGATAAATTATGGCAGATTTATTAATTAAGATAAATTGGTATCTAAATTAATAAATAAGTTTAAATCAAGGTTCAAATTATAAATAATTAATTTGATAAAGGATTTAAATAATTATTTAATTAATTAAATCAATAGAAAATAATACAGGCCTTGATTTTAAGTCCAATGGGCTTATAATCAAATGGGAAATTTCACGGGCCTAAAGCCCATGATAATTTTGACCTAGGGCATCAAATTGGCTATTATTTTATTAATTTTTTAATTAAATTAAATGGCCTAATTGAGTATATAAAAGGAGTGCTTAGAGAGAAGTCAAAACACAAGTTCAGAAGTCAGATTTTCTTATAGGTTTTAGATTCTCTCTAAACACAAGTCATTTTCTAAGCCTCTTTGTTATTTTCTCTTCTTCTCTCTGTATCTATCTCATCTGTTGAGAATTGTCCACTCTAGTCTAGGTGATTCTAAGGATAATTTGGAAGGATGTGAAGAAAATAGAAGATCGGTTCAGTTTTTTGATAATACTCTGTGACAGAAAGGATACAAGGGTTAGAGAAACTGAAGGAATGACTCATTCATTCTGCTGTGTATACTGTAAGTATCCTTATCATTATTTCTCTTTGAATTCAATTTTAGAAACATGTTCTAGATCATCTCATATTAATTTGTTTAATATTAGATCTACATGAAAATAAATAAAGAACCTATATAAGTTTCCCAATAACTGGCCTCAGAGCCTTTGGTAATCTTTATTTTCATGCATGAACATGCTTAAAATTGGATTATTTGATGTGTTTGAATAATTTGATGGTTTTTCATGTTT
Organism: Humulus lupulus; assembly: GCF_963169125.1. NCBI lineage: Eukaryota > Viridiplantae > Streptophyta > Magnoliopsida > Rosales > Cannabaceae > Humulus > Humulus lupulus. The sequence goes on along the minus strand of NC_084794.1, from coordinate 193,360,355 downwards.
TTATGAAGCATATTGACTTTATGTGAATATTAGCAATTTTTAGGTTATTTTGTAGTGTTTTCTATGCTATTAATTTTTATAATTGCTTTATTTTTTTATGTAAAACATGTTAAAAATTAATTAGAACATAGTTTTGGATTGAAAAATTGCTCAAAAAAAACTTTTGGAAAAATTTTCTACTGGCTGCCACACGCACGCGCACCCTGCGCGCGCCATCCGCGCGCGTCCCTCGGCAGACGCCCCAGGTATCACTCAGTCGCGCGTGCGCCACTTGCGCGCGCACCCTGCATGCCTGCGCGCTCACGCACTCCCAGCTGCAGCCACCATGAACAGTACCCGTCACGGGTACTGTTCATCCCAAATTTTTAATTAAAGAAATTAAAATTATGAAAATAAATTACTTATAATAAAAAACCAAAAATATCATATTTATTTTTGTATTTAAAATTTGTTTTTTAAATAAGATATTTTTGTTAATTGAGATTTAAATAATTAGATATTTTCTACAAACATTCAAATTCAAATTTAAAAATACTCTAACAACTTAATTTTAAATCTTTTAATATATTAAAATATTAGAATTAAGATATCATATGTTTAAGATATTTTCTTTTAAATTCTTGATATTTTTATTAATTCTCTATTTGAAAATATAAATATATGTTTATTCTATAGTTTTTAATATTTAAATTATTTTAAATTTAAATTTTGTTAGTTAGATATTTTCATGGATATTTGAATTTTTTTAACTGTGATGGACTCAAAACGAGTATGTTTTAAATATTTATAAATCGCAAGCGCACGAATCGTTCATATAGAATAGTGATCGTGTAAGCAAGGATGTCGAACCCAAAGGAGTTGTCTAAAATCGAAAAGAAAACTATTTTAAATCAAAATTAATAAATTATAACCTAGCTCCAAAGATTGAAGAGATTTTTTAATAATGAAAATAAAATAAAAGACAATAATATAGAAATTAAAGACAATATATATTACTAAATTAATAATTGTAAACAAGAGGGTAAAAGAAAGATTATTAAGAATTAGAATCCACAAAATATAAGTTTAATAATATTTATAAGTACATTGATTCTCAAGTTTTAGTGATAGTTAAAATAAATCAAACTATCATTTTCCAAATAGATTTATATTTTTAAGCACAAGTTACTTCTAAAAAGATAAGATTTTTCATCACTTTTCAAAATTATAATTTCAAAGCATTTAGTGTAAATCAATCTAATGAAATAACAAATAAATCAATGAACAATATTTATAAGGCAAAACATAATATTTTTGTTCTAAGCATGGATGTGTACAATTTAATGACACATCTTACACAAAGAATATTATGTTTTTGCACTAATGAAGAACAAAGTGTAAATATGTGCTAACAATCCAAAATACATGGTATTTAAGATGAAAGAAGATATTTAAAGAATAAAATTCTATAAACTTTGTTGCACTACAAGGGAAATCAACATACAACATAAATATTACCTAGTTACAAGTTGCTTCATCATGATCTTAATAATCTTATGAAAAATATTAGAAGCACATAACTAGAGTAGAAAATACAAACTAAAAATTACAAACATAAATAGGAAAATTTGGAGGATGAACCCCCAAATTGTTCCTCTAAAAACACATAGAAAAATAACCAAAAAGAAGAAGATGATGAAGAAAATAGAGAGGTTTTGAAATGTGTAGAATTTTTGATATGGTAACCTCTCTTTTCTTTCTAAAATGCACACCCAAACTCCCTTATTTATAGCCAAAAAATGATAATTAAAATAATCAATTTAAATTAATTAAATTGATTAAATTAATTTAATTAATTATAATATGACAAATATGGGTAAATTATAGGGTCTAATAATGATGTTTTGGGGTAAAATGTGTAGAAAAGTTGGGTAAAAAATTGGTATTTTTGGCAAAGGGGACAAGAAGACAAAATGTATTTGTTGGGCTCAATACAAATGGCATGGAGGCTGCTTGTGGCTGCTGCATGGCTGGTGGCAGCTGGAGCTTGGGCCGAATGGGTGCTGGTTGGTGAATCAAGAGGCAGCTGATGGGCAGATTGGGCCTGACAGATGGGCCTTCGGTTGGCTGGAGGGAGACAGCTTGTTGTTGAGTGAAGTGCATGGCTGTTTGCAAGCTGGGAAGAGGCAAGGAGATGATGGGAAGGAGGCCAGGCGTTGGAGAAAAAAGCTGGGAGCATTGGTGTGTGGCTATGATTGACAGCTGGTGGCATCAGGAGCTGAAGGAGGCTTGGGCCACGTTGGGCTTCGGTGGCATCCATGTTGCTCTTTCTTTTCTTTTATTCTTTTCAAATATACCACTTTTCATTCTTTTTCTGAATTTTCAAACCCCAAAAATGCCATAAATTCCCTATAAAATAAATCATAATAAAATATTTTCAACTATAAAATAAATCAATTTAATTATTTGAGAATATTAATTATAACTTAATTTATATTTAACATTTTAGTTCAATAATACAACATTTTTTTATCTCAAACTAAACAACAATAATTCAAATAATTAAACTACAACAAAATAACTATAAAAACATATGAAATCATGATAAGACTAATAAATTCAAAATTACTTAAAAACTTTAACAAATCAATTAAAAACTCAAGAATTAAGCAACAATTAGCACATAAAAAGTGGTAAAATACTCTATTTCGTAGAGTTATCAAACTGTTTTAAGATATTTTAGGGTTGTTATAACTATTAATATTTTTTTAACTGGTTAAAATATTTGCTTATAGTTGTAACAACACAAGATATTTTTGAAAAATACTTATGATATTGATTTTAAAATTTAAAATTAGTTAAATTTTGAAAAATATCATTTTTTTTCAGCCAATTAATAAAATATTTTTTTTAAATGGGATTTAAATTAACTTTAGTTAATTGTTGATAAATCTAATTTAAATTAAATTAATATTTTTCAAATTAACCTAATCCAAGTTTAATATTGATAAATGAAATTTAAATTAACTATTGTTAATTGTTGATAAATTTCGTTTAAATTGACTTATTTTTTGTAAAAATTTAATTAATTTGAATTTTTATGATAAATTCTAGATAATTAATTTTGGTATTTTTACAAATAAAATAAATTATGGTATTTTTGCATAAATTCATAGAATTGCTCATATAGTTACATGATTAGGCTCATCCAATTATAACATGTTTGCTTGCACTATATGTGGTATTTTTGTAATTGGGCTAAGATGCATATAGTGACCCATATATTTGTTAGATATATGGATTTTGCCAAATAAAATATTCATAAAATGATAGGTTTTATTTGGGCCCATTAGAAAATGTAAAGTTTAAATTCCTCTCTTGTGGGTGATTCCACTTGTGAATGCCCATTTCCTTTGCATGACTATAGTGGGCCTAATCAATTAATAAAACGAATGTTTAAATTCTTGTCTTTTGGACCTTGTATAGAAGATTGGGGGCCTTTGTAGTGGGAACGACATACTGGACCCAACCCTCCTCCATACAAGCCCAATTGTTAAGGCTCATTTACTTGAGTTGGACTTAATTGTATAGGTTCATTATATTAGTTAAACCTAAATATTGATTAGCAACAAATTAATTCTAAATGAATTGAATTTGTTTCAATGTGACACTATAGAATTAATACGAAATTATAGGACTTTGGTTTTAAAAATTCTAATCTTACAATTTTTTGGAGAACCAGTCATTAATTTTCAAAAAATAAATAATAAAAATACTATTTTTAATTTTATAATGAGCTTTTTTTAAGTATTTTTATTCGATCTCCGCCGTTGGTTTAATATAGTCAATAGTTTAATGGGGCCTCGAGGTACTTTGATTCGTCCCCCTACAGAAGGTGTTCATTAGTTATTTTGACAAGGTTAGATTTTGAAAGATAAATAATTATAGGTCAAATTCTACTAGATTCACCCCTACAGTGACTACTAGGACTAAATCTATGATTATTGAAACCGTGGGTCTAGCTCATAAAATAAGAGATTTCGTTTCTTATTTTGATCAAATAGTAGGTTGTTAATAGTGGTGTCTATTATTAAATGAGTTTACAACTCTATTTAACTTGTGGTATTTTTTACTCTCGCCAACCGGGACAAGGATATTATAGATTAGTTAAAAATCTAAAGAAATAGAGATATGATTATTTTTTGTATTTTTTCTCATATCTTACATATTTTTGGTATATGCTGTGATATTTCTTGAAATATGTGTGAATAGAAGTTTTATTGAGCAATAGTGATTGATTTCTATTTTATTGATAATTTGTAGTTTTAAGCTAAGTAGTGTCTGTCTCTACTCCCATCCTTTCTCAACTTTCAATGGAGAAAACTTCCTCAATTGGAAGCAGAATATCAGCATAGAATTGATTGGTGACAACTCTAAATTCATCATGATTGAAGAATCCCCAAAACGAGCACCGTGTCCGCACGTTTGTGATGGCACTGTCAATGCTCGTGAAGGCACCATAAATTCTTGTATAACACTGTCTCCGCACGTACATGATGGCACCATCAATGCTCAGATGGCACTGTGTCTGCACGTTCGTGATCAACTCAACTATGGTCTGACGCAACTCATGAACGAGCTTCGAATTATTGTGCCTATCATGGGTGGACCTAGTAAAGGAGGAGAAAATAATACTACTGCTATTGCTGCTCATCCAGCTAAGGCTAAAGCTAACCAAGCTTCGTCTTCGAAAGCTGGAAACAAGAGGAAAGGTGGGCAAAACAACAACCCCAAGCCTACAAAGGCTGCAAAGACGAGTGCAAAACCAAATGCACAGACGCCTAAGGGGGAGAACAAGAAAAACAAGAAAGGTAAAGATAAGTTCTTTCATTGCAAAGAGAAGGGGCATTGGAAACAAGATTGCCCTAAGTTTCTAGCAGCGAAAAAAAAGGTAATGATTATAGTTCATTAATCTTAGAAACATGTGTTTTAGAGAATGATAAATCCGTTTGGATTATTGATTCTGGATCTACCAACCATGTTTGCAACTCTTTACAGCTTCTTGAATCGTGGGAGGAAGTGGACGAAGGTGGCTTAAAGCTTAGAGTTGGGAACGGAGCGTTCATTAAGGTCCAAGCTAGAGGAATAGCTTGTCAGAAGATCGAAAATAAATACTTAATTTTAAAAGATGTATTTTTTATTCCGAATTTTAGTAGAAATTTAATTTCAGTTTCCATGTTGCAATTAGAACAATTTGTTATGACTTTCACAAGTTCTAATATATCTATTTCCTTCAATGGATCACAATTATATATTGCATGTTTGGAAAACGGGCTTTATATTCTGCGATTTAACGAACCCCTCGCTCTTAACAATGATTTATTCAAAGTAGCTAAACCTAGGACCAATAAACGTCAAAAGACCGATAACGATAATATGACATATTTATGGCACTTAAGATTTGGTAACATTGGCTATGATAGGATTCAAAGACTTACAAAGGACAGACCTTTGCGGGAACTCGCCTTAGGTGAATTACTTGTCTTTAATCTTATCTAGAAGGCAAACTGACCAAGCGTCCATTCTCTGCAAAGGGTGATAGGGCCAAAGAACCACTTGGTCTTGTGCATTCAGATGTTTGTGGGTCTTTGAATGTACAAGCCAGGGGGTTTTGAGTATTTCTTCATTTTCATTGATGATTACTCTAGATACTCATGTCTTTACCTAATGCATAGGAAATAAGAAACATTTTCAAAGTTTCAGGAATTCCTAGCAATGGCTCAGAACCAATTAGGTGAAACGTTAAAGATCCTGCGATCTGATAGGGGTGGAGAATATTTGGATATGCATTTCCAAGATCATTTAACTGAACTTGAGATTTTATCACAACTTACTGCCCTAGGTACTCCGCAACAAAATGGTGTAGCGGAACGCCGGAACAGAACTTGATTGGAAATGGTTAGATGCATGCTTAGTTACTCAACTCTACCAACTTTGTTCGAGGGACATGAAATTGAAACCGCGAATGACATTCTTAATGTCGTGCCGTCTAAATCAATCCCCAAAACACCTTTAGAACGCTGGAATGGTCGTGAACCTAGTTTACGCCATCATAGAATCTGGGGGTGTCCCGCTCACGTCCTGAGGAAAAAGGAGGGAAAGCTAGAACCACAAACTGAAGTTTGCATGTTTGTTGGCTATCCTAAAGGTACTCGGGGTGGACTTTTACCTCTACAAATGCTACTTTTCTGGAAAATAACTATGTCCAGAACTTTAAACCTCGCAGCAAAGTAGTTTTAGAGGAGATGGTTAAAGAATTGACTCTAACCAATGTTCCATCATCATCAACGCAAGTTGATGATGAAATTCCCACTCTTCATGTACAATCGACGCAAGTTGATTTAAATGAAGAAAGTACCACTGTTCATGAGCAAACAGTCACGGAGCCTCGTCTTAGTGGGAGGGTTTCTAGGAACCCAATTCGCTATGGTTTGGATGGTGAAACCAATATGGTTGTTGGTGACACTAGTGATGATGATATGTTGTCTTTCAAACAGGCAATGGCTAGCCCTGAAAAGGAACTATGGCTCGAAGCCATGAAACAAGAAATGGAGTCCATGTACTCAAATTCCGTCTGGGATCTTGTGGAAGTTGTTGGGGTTTTATGCCCTAATTAAAACCCAAATTCTTTGTAATCTCATTTTATTATCAATAAAAGAATAGAAATCATTTTTTGACTTAGTTAATCACTTTGATCACATGTTTTATTTTCATGATTATTTGTTTAATATAAACTTCTATTAAATCTCGATCATATAGCTAATCTTATTTATAGTGACGTAATCACAGTGGAATATAAATATGATTATATGTTCAAAATAAGTTAGTCCTAAGATTAGTCAGTGCACCGGATTTACACTGACTTGCCAATCTACGATATGATCTACTTACACATTACAGTGTTATGTTCTTTCCAGAACATTAGCAAAGTAGATAAGATCGGAAGTATTTGTTACATCGAACAGGACCGATATTGACAGTTGATAAGATAAGTAAACATACCGTTATTATCTATTCTAGTCATATCATATAGTTGACCATAGGTCAATTCAATCTCAATTCTGAGTGGTTAGTATTCTAACTGATTGTATTATTTGAGTTCTTTGACTTGTTCGTTACCAGCTTACCCTACAGACTAGCACATACTTACATCTTGGGAACTCGGTAGTCTAATTGAGTGGGAGTGTTAATCATAGATATGAACATCTATAGCTTCTGATGAAGAAGTGAAACGATGGTTTCCTTTTAGTTTGGTTCAAGGTGTTAAATGATTGAGATCTCATTTCAGTAATTAAATTAGTTTACTGAAATATCATTTACAAGGAACTAAGTGTTTTAAGGATAAAATACAATGAGGGGTAAAACGGTATTTTAGTCCTATCTCATTGTAGACCGTCTATAGAGAATTGAGTAACAATTATGGTTGTAACAATGGATAATTAATAGCGTATCTATATTTGTTATAGAGCGTTCTATGAATTCAAGAGTGCAATTCTAAGTCTATAGTGGAGTCACGAGGAATTAATAAGTTAGTAAATTTATTTGTTAGATTTATGATAACTTATTGGAGCTTGATTTCATAGGCCCATGGTCCCCATTGTAACTTGGATAAAATCATCTAGATAGTCTCAATTAATTGATTTAATCATCAATTAGAATTATCAAAGTTGACCAGGTCAATTTTGGATAGTTTCACAGAGTTGTGTAATTTTGAGAAGAAAAGAGAAATTATGGCAGATTTATTAATTAAGATAAATCGGTATCTAAATTAATAAATAAGTTTAAATCAAGGTTCAAATTATAAATAATTAATTTGATAAAGGATTAAATAATTATTTAATTAATTAAATTAATAGAAAATAATACAGGCCTTGATTTTATGTCCAATGGGCTTATAATCAAATGGGAAATTTCACGGGCCTATAGCCCATGATAATTTCGACCTAGGGCTTCAAAATAGCTATTATTTTATTGATTTTTTAATTAAATTAAATGGCATAATTGAGTCTATAAAAAGAGTGCTTATAGAGAAGTCAAAAAAAGAAGTTTGATAAGTCACAAGTCAGATTTTAGTTTTAGATTCTCTCTAAACACAAGTCATTTTCTAAACCGCTTTGTTATTTTCTCTTCTTCTCTCTATATCTATCTCATGTGTTGAGAATTTCCCACACTAGTCTAGGTGGTTCTAAGGATACATTGGAAGATTGTGAAGAAAATAGAAGATCGTTCAGTTTCTTGATAATACTCTGCGACAGAAAGGATACAAGAGTTAAAGAAACTGAAGGAAGGACTCTTAATTCCGCTGCGTATACTGTAAGTATTATATTATTTGTCTGTCTTTGAATTCAATTTTAGAAACATGTTTTAGGCTATCTCTTATTAATTTGTTTAATATTAGATATACATGAAAATAAATAAAGATCATGTATAAGCAAATCCAACAGAAGCACCTAGTGACTTTAGGGCCATTGGGTGCAAGTGGATCTACAAGAAGAAACGAGGTGTTGATGGAAATATCAAGACTTATAAAGCTCGATTAGTGGCAAAGGGTTATACCCAAAGAGAAGGTGTGGACTATGAGGAAAATTTTAGTCCGGTAGCCATGCTCAAGTTCATTCAGATCCTCTTATCCATAACAGCCGCTCTCAACTATGAGATCTAGCAAATGGACATCAAGACATCTTTTCTTAATGGAAAGCTTGACGAAGTCATTTATATGGATTAGCCAGAAGGATTTAAAGTAGCTGGACAAGAAGGAAAAGTTTACAAGTTGAATAGGTCCATCTATGGACTTAAGCAAGCTTCTCGATCCTGGAATCTTAGGTTTGATGAAATAATCGAAACCTATGGCTTTGAATAAAATATTGATGAGCCCTGTGTTTACCAACTGAAGGCAAATTAAATAGTGGTATTCCTGGTTCTTTATGTAGATGATATCTTACTCATTGGAAACAATGTTAAGAAATTATTAGAAGTGAAGAATTGGTTGAGCACTCAATTCCAAATGAAGGATTTGGGTGAAGCAAGTTATGTTCTAGGTATCCAAATTATCAGGGATAGAAAGAACAGACTCTTAGCTCTATCTCAAGCAGCTTACATCGATAAAGTGCTTGAACGCTTCTCAATGACAAATTCCAAGAAAGGGCGTCTACCGTCCCGCTATGGAATTCATCTTTCATAGAAGCAGTCACCCCAGACTCCTGAAGAGGAAGATGCAATGAGAAAAGTTCATTATGCATCTACAGTTGGAAGTCTGATGTATGCCATGTTGTGTACTAGACCAGATATCTACTATGCAGTGGCAGTAGAGAGCAGGTATTAGTCAAACCTAGGACAGGAACATTGGATAGCAGTTAAGCATATCCTGAAGTATTTTAGGCGGGCTAGGGACTATATGTTAGTATACAAGGGTGGTGTTCTGAACCCTGTAGGCCACACCAATTCATATTTTCAGACTGATGTCGATAACAAGAAGTCTACTTCTGGAAAGGTGTTTACTCTTGGGGTGGAGCTGTGATTTGGAGAAGCGTAAAGTGGTCTGCAATCTTAGATTCCACCATGGAGGCTGAGTACATAACCGCGTCCGAAGCAGCTAAGAAAATAGTCTGGCTAAAGAAGTTCTATTCGGATCTTAGTGTTATTCCAGAAATGGATAAACCGCTTGTGTTGTTTTGTGACAATACAGGAGCGATAGCCAACTCGAAAGAACCTCAAAGTCACAAGAAGAGTAAGTATATAGAAAGGAAGTATCACATTATTCGAGAATATGTGGCCAGGGGAGATGTGAAGGTTATGAAGATTGCAACTGAAGAAAATCTTGCGGATCTGTTAACAAAGACACTACCAGAAGCTACATTTGATAAGCATATCAAGGAAGTGGGATTAGTATAATTAAGGCATTAGTTTCAATTAGTGCAAGTGAGAGTTTGTTGGGGTTTTATGCCCTAATTCAAACCTAATTTCTTTGTAATCTTATTTTATTACCAATAAAAGAATAGACTTCATTTTTATACTTGGTCAATCACTTTGCTCACATGTTTTATTTTCATGATTATTTGTTTAATACAAATTTCTAATAAATCCCGAGCATATAGCTAATCTTATTTATAGTGACGTAATCACAGTGGAATATAAATATGATTATATGTTCAAAATAAGTTAGTCCTAAGATTAGTCAGTGCACAGGATTTACACTGACTTGCCAATCTACGATATGATCTACTTACACATTGTAGTGTTATGTTCTTTCCAGAACATTAGTAAAGTAGATAAGATCAAATGTATTTGTTACATCGGACAAGACCGATATTGACAGTTGATAAGATAAGTAAACATACCATTATTATCTATTCTAGTCATATCATATAGTTGACTATAGGTCAATTTAATCTCAATTCAGAGTGGTTAGTATTCTAACTGATTGTATTATTTGACTTCTTTGACTTGTTCGTTACCAGCTTACCCTACGGACTAGCCCATACTTACATCTTGGGAACTCAGTAGTATAATTGAGTGGGAGTATTAATCATAGATATGAACATCTATAGCTTCTGATGAAGAAGTGAAACGATGGTTTCCTTTTAGTTTGGTTCAATGTGTTAAATGATAGAGATCTCATTTCAGTAATTAAATTAGTTAACTGAAATATCATTTACAAGGAACTAAGTATTTTAAAGATAAAATACAATGATGGCTAAAATGGTATTTTAGTCCTATCTCATTGTAGACCGTCTATAGAGGATTGAGTGAAAATTATGGTTGTAACAATGGATACTTAATAGCGTATCTATATTTGTTATAGAGTGTTCTATGAATTCAAGAGTGCAATTCCGAGTCTATAGTGGAGTCACGAGGAATTAATAAGTTAGTATATTTATTTGTTAGATTTATGATAACTTATTGGAGCTTGATTTCATAGGCCCACGGTCCCCATTGTACCTTGGATAAAATCATCTAGATAGTCTCAATTAATTGATTTAATTATCAATTAGAATTATCAAAGTTGACCAAGTCAATTTTGGATAGTTTCACAGAGTTATGTAATTTTGAGAAGAAAAGATAAATTTGGGCAGATTTATTAATTAAGATAAATTGGTATCTAAATTAATAAATAAGTTTAAATCAAGGTTCAAATTATAAATAATTAATTTGAAAAAGGATTTAAATAATTATTTAATTTATTAAATCAATAGAAAGTAATACTAACCTTGATTTTAACTCCAATGGGCGTATAATCAAATGGGAAATTTCAAGGGCCTAAAGCTCATGATAATTTCGACCTAGGGCTTAAAATTGGCTATTATTTTATTGATTTTTTAATTAAATTAAATGGCCTAATTGAGTCTATAAAAGAAGTGCTTAGAGATAAGTCAAAACACAAGTTAGAAGTCAGAATTTCTTATAGGTTTTAGATTCTCTCTAAACACAAGTCATTTTCTAAGCCTCTTTGTTAGTTTCTCTTCTTCTCTCTATATATATCTCATGTGTTGAGAATTGCCCACTTTAGTCTAGGTGATTCTAAGGATACTTTGGAAGACTGTGAAGAAAATAGAAGATCGGTTCAGTTTCTTGATAATACTCTGCGATAGAAAGGATACAAGGGTTAGAGAAACTGAAGGAATGACTCATTCATTCCGCTGTGTATACTGTAAGTATTCTTATCGTTGTTTCTCTTTGAATTCAATTTTAGAAACATGTTCTAGGTTATCTCATATTAATTTGTTTAATATTAGATCTACATGAAAATAAATAAAGATCATGTATAAGTTTCCCAATAATATACCCAAATTATATTCTAAGTTCCTAAAATACCCCTAGGCTCACATCGGGCCAGGTTTTAAACCTCGATGTGACTATTTCGCTAATGCGCTCATTAGGATTGGCTCGAGCCATGTACTGCAAATATATCCACTTAATAATGTGGTCTCAACCATTTATCACATATAATTGGATTTACGCCCTAACAGGCCAAAATTACAGATATTCCCTTATAAACAATAAAGAGCCCACATGCATATCTAGTACTCATGAACATGCATATAATATATTCATATCATCATATATATCACGTATTCCATGTAGTCACGCACTTAACTAATTAAACACACACATATATCTAATTATGCCCTCCCGGCACGCTAATCAAGGCTTTAAACCATATTAGCATTTTTGGGTCGTTACAACTATCCCCTCCTACTGAGAATTTCATCCTCAAAATTTACCTGAATATCTCGGGATACTGATCCCACATGGCTGACTCAAACTCTCAGGTCGCTTCCTCGACCTTGTTATTCCTCCATAATACTTTGATTAGAGGAATTGTCTTGTTCCGTAGAACCTTATCTTTACTATCTAGGACCTGAACTGGTCGCTCTTCATACGAAAAATCTGTCTGTAACTCCAGATCCTCATATCTCAACACATGAGTCACATCTGAGACGTATTTCTGAAGCAAAGAGAAGTGGAATATGTCGTCAACTTCTGATAATGATGGTGGCAGAGCCAATCTATAGGCTACTTGCCCGATCCTCTCCAGGATCTCGAAAGTTCCTATGAATCTAGGGCTCAACTTGCACTTTTTCCCAAACCTCCTCACCCCTTGCAATGGTGAGACTCACAGAAACACGTGGTCCCTTACCTAGAACTCCACGTCCATACACTTAGGATCAGTGTAGCTTTTCTATCTGCTCTGTGAAGCGAGCATTCAAGCTCGGATCTTCTCAATAGCTTCGTTAGTCTTCTAAACCATCTCTGGTCCCAAATACTTTATCTCACCCATCTCATCCCAATGTATGGGCAATCTACATCTCCTTCCATACAACATCTCATATGGAGCTACTCCAATCATTGATTGATAACTATTGTTGTACGAAAACTCAATCAACGGAAGGTACTTACTCCAAGACCCCTCGAAGTCCAACACACACGCTCTAAGCATGTCTTCCAATACCTGAATTGTCCTCTCAGACTGCCCATCTGTCTGAGGATAAAAGGTGGTATTGAACTTCAATTGAGTCCCCATAGGCTTCTACAAACCACCCCAAAACATGGAGGTAAAAATGGGATCCCGGTTTGATACTATAGATTTAGGAACTCCATGGAGACGTACAATCTCCCTCACATAATTCCGTGTACTGGTCCACTGTATAGGTCATCCTCACTGATAGAAAGTGAGCTGACTTGGTGTATCTGTCTACTATCACCCACACCGAGTCATGTAGCCCCACTGCCCTGGGTAAACCTCCCACAAAATCCATGGTAATGTCTTCCCTCTTCCACTTGGGAATACCTAAAGGCTGTAACAACCTCGCTGGTCGTTGATGATCAGCCTTCACCTGCTGACAGGTTAAACACTTGGCCACGTACTCAACTACATTCTTCTTCATCCCAGGCCACCAGTATAAAGTTCGTAGATCCTGATACATCTTCCCGGTGCCTGGATGGAGTGAGTATGGTGTAGTATGGGATTCATCAAGTATCTCTCATCTAATACCCATATCCATCGAAACACAAATCTGATCATTATACCATAGTAAACCCGTCTCTGAAATAGAATAATCCTTAGCTACCCCAGCTAGGACATTCTCTCTAATTTCCTGCAACGGTGCATCCTGCAGCTGACCCTCTCTTATCCTCTCTAGGAGGGTAGACTGTAAAGTTATAATGGCCAACCGACCCACAACCAGCTCTATCCTTGCTTTAGCCATCTCTTCTGCTAACTCCTTCGATATCTGTCTCGAACTAAATAGATGTTCTGGGCCTCTCTGGCTCAATGCATCTACCACTGCATTGGCTTTCCCTGGGTGGTAAAGGATGTCACAGTCATAGTCCTTCACCAATTCTAGCCAACGTCTCTGTCTCATGTTCAAGTCCTTCTACGTGAAGAAATACTTCAAACTTTTATGAATGGTGTATATCTCGCACTTCTCTCCATACAAGTAATGTCGTCAAACTTTTAGTGTGAATACCACCACTGCTAGTTCCAAATCATGGTTAGGATACCACTGCTCATACTCCTTCAGCTGTAGTGACACATAAGCAATAACCTTCTCATTTTGCATCAACACGCATCCCAATCCCAATCTCGATGTGTCACAATACACTACAAACTTCCCTCCCTCAGAAGGAAGACTCAACACAGGAGCAGTAATCAGTCGCCGCTTCAGTTCTTAGAAACTACCCTCACACTTTTCTGACCAAGTAAACTTCAGATTCTTTCGTGTCAATTGTATCATCGGTGCAGCAATCTTCGAGAACCCTTCCAAAAATTGCCTGTAATAACCTGCTAATCCAAGGAAGCTTCTAACTTCTGAGGTGTTCCTTGGCCTCGGCCAATCACTAGCTGCCTCTACCTTAGCTGGATCCACCTTAATCCCATCTCCACCAACAATATGTCCAAGGAATGTCACTTCTGGAAACCATAACTCACACTTTTTAAACTTGGCATACAACCGATGCTCTCTCAATCTCTATAATACCTGTCATATATGTTGTTCATGCTCTACCTCTAAACTTGAGTAAACTAAGATGTTGTTGATGAGGACAATCACAAACTGATCCAAGAAATCCTTGAACACCCTGTTCATCAGATCCGTAAATGTTGCTGGGGCATTGGTCAAACCAAACGACATGACCAAGAACTCATAATGCCCATACCTTGTACGGAAGGTCGTCTTCGGAACATCCTCATCCTTGATCATCAGCTGGTGATAACCAGAATGAAGATAAATCTTCGAGAATACCGTCTTTCCCTGCAGTTGATTGAACAGGTCATCTATCCTTGGTAAGGGATACTTGTTCTTGATGGTCAACTTGTTTAACTCCTTGTAATCTATACACATTCTTAGAGTCCCATCCTTATTCTTCACAAATAAAATCGGAGCACCCCATGGCGAGAAGCTAGGTCTGATAAACCCCAAATATAGAAGCTCTTACAACTGTATCTTAACCTCCTTTAACTCTGCCAGAGCCATTCTATATGGTGCCCTTGACACTGGCTCTGTACCCATCGCTAACTCGATGACGAACTAAATCTCCCTCTGTGGCGGCAGTCCCGGTAAGTCCTTAGGAAACATGTCCAAGAACTCACACACCAGTCTAGTCTCTCTCGGCCCCACTAGCATAACTCTAGTGGTATCCACCACACTAGCTAGAAAACCTATACAACCTCCTTGTAACAGGTCCCTAGCCCTCAATGCTGATATCATTGAGGGGTCCATGCATGGCACCCAAAAAAAGAAAGGGGTATTCACCCTCAGGCTCAAAAGTCGCCGTCTTCTTCTTGGAATCTATTGTGACCCCATATCTGACTAGACAATCCATTCCTAAAATCATATCAAAATCATCCATACTCAACTCATTAAAATCTACTGATAGTTCCCTACTATCCACCACTAGTAATGCTCTAATCCATCTCCTAGAAACTACCAGCTCCCCTGTAGGCAATATAGTCCCAAACCTCGCAGTATAATACTCACTAGGTCTACACAATCTATCAATTACCTTACTAGAAACAAATGAATGCATAGCACTAGGGTCAATCAATATAGTATATGAAGAGCCAACACAAGAAAGCTAACCTGTCACTACTGAGGGACTAGCCTCAGCCTCTGCCTGCGTCAGGGTGAACACTCGAGCTGGAGTCAAACTGTCCACCTTCCCTGGTTCCTTCTTTTTCAATGTTGGGCAATCTTTCTTGAGGTGTCCAACCACCCCACACAAGTAACATGCCTTGGCCCAACATTTTCCCAAATGGCACTTCTTGCACCTCGTGTGTAGATTCCAAGAACTTTACTTAGCTAGTTAGATAGTAGTATAATAGTAATAGTAGTAGTATTTTTATGACTGTGGATTTTGGTTCAGACCGGGATTTATTTGGACACTCATAGTAACACTTGTAGATTTTCTAAGTTTAACCTATAGTTTAAGAATATTAATTTTAACCTAAGGTTTGATTAATATGACTGATATTGATGGTAATATTCATTATATTATAAGGTTTAGATAGACCCAATAAGAAAGTAACACTTGTGATGTGTATGTTTAATGATAATTAAGTATTTTTTAGGAATAAGTTTATTATGAGTAATATTTGAATATCCTAGGGTCTGTCAGCAGCTTTGAAAACGTTAGAGGACTTAGTCAAGGCTGTTTACTCAATTCAAATTAAGCTAAAATTGTGTAATTTCGTGTTTAATTATTCAGCGTATGCCGATATATCGCCTACAGGGGGCGATATATCGGCCCCTTCAATGCATTTTGAAAGTTTTTGAAAACGTTCTCATTTTAAATCTTTAACCTCTTGATAAGTCCAGCATCTTTCTGAACGAGTCTTCAGCGTCTGCTTAACGATAATTCAAATATTTTTCACTTAAAAAGCTATTATTTTTATTCAAATAAATGACGATCTTTTCATTCTTGAACTCTATAAATAGGACCTAGTACCCAGCCATTTATTCATTCATCAAGCTAAGTTCAGAGGCTGCAAGTTGCTAGGTTATTGTGAGAGTGTAAACACTTGGGTTGGGAATTATAAGCTTACCAAACACTTGGGAAGTAAGGTTTATAGCACATTTCGATTCAAGGTTTAGATTGGCTATAGAAGCATTCAAGGTATTCCACACTCTAGTTCATTTGGTATTATTTTTCTTTAAGTTCTTATAGTTTTCTACTCAGCATCCTAACCTTATTCTTTATTCTTGGATAGGAGATCTAAGTTCTTGAACATAAGGTTTTTGGTAAGTATATTCTTGATGGTATAGTTCTTTCATCACTTTCATCTCATTCTCTTTAGTATACTCACCCTTCCATTTATGGTTTTTAGGAGTGTTCCAAAGTCCCAAATCTGTTCTCATATCCCGGTATTTTTGGTAAGGAAAATAGGATAGGATTCTATATGTTATGTTATGTGTTATCTTATAATATATGTGTTATGATTAACCTATGCTTTATGTGATGTTATGTTTGTTTGTAGACTTGGGCATATGACTTGTACAACTAACAAGCCCCAATAAATTTATGGGCATATGACTTGCTTAGCTAGCAAGCCCCACAAATCTAATGGGCATATGACTTGTTTAGTTTATGGGACCCCAAGTAATAATGGCCATTATAGTATGTGTGTGACATATGTTTATGATATGTTTTATGTTGCGTTATGAATTTTATGTATATGGTTTACGTGTTAGGTTTTTCTTGTTGGGCATTAGGCTCACTCCTTTATGTTTATATGTGCATGAAAATAGATTTGGTGGCGGGAAAGGTTCTTGGTAGTTTGGGCATGTGTATTGAGGCGGAATGGAATCGAAGGGCCGAGAGTTCAATTCAAGGATGAAGTTTCTTTACTTATGGTTTATATGTATTTTTCCGCATTTTACTATGTAATCAATTATGTTATGTTTTAATTTTAAAACAATGGGATCCCATATCCTACTTAAAGTTTTATATAGTTTAACATTTGTTTTTACAAGTTTTTAATGAAGTAATATTTATTTCCCTTGTAAGTTTTATTAAAGATTAGTGTCTATGTATAGTTATCGTTAATGGTCCAAAGTCTAGAGTAGTTGGGTCATTACATCGTGCACTCTGGATAACTCCTCCATGCCTCACTGCCTCCCTGAAGGCCACCCTGGACACCCTAGCCCCTCCTATCAGGACCAGTAGTGGTCAAGGTGTCAGGGGTCTTTCTCTTCAGATCACTGGGGCCTCTGCCCCTACCAGACCCTGTATATGGAGGCACTGCCCTACGAACATCCTGTCTCACAACATTTTCCCTCCAGATCTTATTCTCTGCCTCCTCAGCAGTAAGATCCTTTTCAACAGCCTAGGCATAAGTCGTCTGCCCAGGTACTGATGTGAGCCTCACATCTCGGTCTGGCATAGCCTTAAGCCCTCGAACGAACCTATCATGTCTGGTCGCATCTGTAGGCACTAAGTCTGGTTCAAACTTCACTAGCCTATCAAACTTCAAGGCATACTCAATAACTTTCATGCTTCCCTGTACCAATTCCATGAACTCATTCACCTTTGCTGCCCTGATGGCAACGTTGTAATACTTCTGGTTGAAAAAATCTCTGAACCCATCCCAGCTCAAAGTAGAAACATCTCGAGTCTGTGATGCCACCTCCCACCAAATACGAGCATCCTCTCTTATCATATAGATGGCACAGGCCACCCTGTCATTACCCACCACCCTCATAAAATCCAGGATGGAGATGATAATAATCATCCATTGTTTGACATTCAGCGGATCTTGTCCTCCCTCAAAGACTGGAGGATGCTGTCTCCTAAACCATTCATAAAGTGGCGCCCACCTATTCCCAACCTCAGGTGGCTGTACAGCTGGTGCCATAGCAGGTGGCACAATAGGTGCAGCACTCCCTGACAGAGCCTGTTGTCTCATAAGGCAGATCTGCTCTTCCTAACTCTATAGCTTGGCCCGCATATCAACAAGTATCTATTGCCAGTTCTCAGGGACTCGCAGAGGGTTCTGGCCCTGCTCATCATCTCTATCCTCGACCCCGGTGCCTAGTAGTCATATTGATCACCTTGGATGCATAACTGCCCAAGTTTATCTGCAATCAATGACTCGACAATCAGGAAATGATGATAGGTTAACATTCTTTCCATGGTCCGATATCGAAACTCAACCAACAATATACAATGAAGATGCACACAAGCATTTTAAACATTTATTCACATGCAGTGGCAATGCTTATAAGCACGCCTCATCATAATCATATAGCAGTCAAGGGCCAGGCCCTATCAGTATAGCTCATGCTTCTAATTAATCATACAAATCAAGCATTTATATTTCATTTAAACATTTAAGCATATAATCACATATATGGTTACCAAACCCTGAGTCGAGCTTGTCTTTAGCGCCGAGTGTACATGCCTAGCCAGTCTTCAGGAACCCTTAAACCTAGACCGCTCTGATACCAAGTTGTAACGTCCTTGATAACCAAGACTGTTACACTTTGTATTATAAAATAGGGCAAGACTTGCTAATCAAGTCATTTGAACATAAATGTGATCCTAAAGTCAACTAACAGGTTAGGGTTAAAATATTTTGATCATAAACGGCTAATTTTCATTAAAATAAATGTTTGATACATGGGATCCCAAAAACAAGTTTTATGTCGTAAAAATAACTCTGAAAAAATGATACAACAAAAGCCAGTCTAACGGCAAAATACAATTTAGAGCTCTATTCCTGTAACTTTCCCTCGGTCGTCACGGTCGAGCAGCTGGCGATATACACTCCGCCCCCAGAGCTCTCCAACACATGGTTGGTCCAGTTTCCCGTTGCCTTTACCTGCACCACGTAGCACTCGTGAGCCAAGGCTTAGCAAGAAAACCAAAAACAACAAACACATATAACAACAGTAGCATTCAATCAACTTTAATCCAATTAATTCAATTATTCAGCAGGGTACAAGCATTAAGCTAAACAATGGTAAACACGAACTTTCAAGCATACATCTCAATCAGTAATAAAAATGTTCAGGTGTCGACGCCCTTAGGCCGAGCCCTCTATTTATCTAATTGATCCCTACTCGCTTAGGTCTTATCGTCAGCCCCAGCACCCTTAGGTCGTACTTTCATATAACGCATAGCAACCATATAATTACAAAATACATACGTTCAATTACAGGGAAACTCAGTCCTGTTCACAACCACATGGGTGCATTTTTCTTACCTCGAATCCCGAGTAATAAATAAAGAGCGATCTCGGGCACAATCCTTAGTCCTGAGCCTTAACGGTAATCCTAGTCACAAATAACCATGGATAATTATCAATCACTAATTCAAGTAAATGTTTTGGAAACAAATAATAGCCTTTGGGACCTCGAATTCTACTAAATCAAGTAGTAGATTTGTCTCGAGTGCTTAGGTTTGAAACCTTGTGCCTCCCCGAGCCTAAAAGCCTAAGCTCCCTTTATTTTCCATTTAGGATCGCGACTTGCCCTTAAGGGCAGAGACCCGCCCCTTACACAGAGGCCCAGCCCTCCTTGCTAGAGGACACGAGCCACGACTTTCACCCCCCTAGGTCACGGCGCGCCTGGAGAATCAGAGGCACCCCAGCCTCTTCAAGCATGCAGGCCACGGTGCCTGAAGAACAAGGCCGCGACCCGAGGCCCCAAACCAAGAAATTCCACCCTTTTTCCAGCGTTTCCCTCGAGTCCAAGCCTTAATATTCAACCCAAACCTTCAGCCAAACTCATAATTGAACCCAGAATTCTATCCCTATAACCTAAACATCATATCCAATCTTATAAACGATTCTTACTCTCCTTAACACCCAAAATCAGTCTTAAAAATCATTTACATGAAAGCTCTAAGTTATTGCTACAATTCGGCTGAAAAAATCCAATAATTGGAACTTTAAACCTTACCTCTATTAGAAGCTTTGACTTTCAAAGATCATTTAGTTGTCCTAGCTTTAATTTCCAAGTTCTCAAGCTTACTTCTTCAGGTTTCTCCTCCCAAATTCTTCAGTTTTTCTCCTTCAAAATCAGAGTTTCCCCTTGAGTTCTAGAGAAGGAAAAATAGAACGTTTTGTTTGTTGAGAGCATTCCAATGAGTGTCTAAGTGTTCTAAGGGTGTTTTGGCGGTTTCCTAAAACCCAGCTGATCAAAATATCCTAGTCAAAAGACTAAAATACCCCTCTAAAGTCTCAGTCTCCTTTAATTGTTTTAAGGGTAAAACAGTCATTTTCCCAATTCTTGCTCACTCCTCAAGTCCTCCTATCAATTCCCCATTAATACCGACATGTCTAGATAATTACCAAATACTTACTCATTACCCAATAAATCCCAAATTATATTCTAAGTTCCTAATATACCCCTAGGCTCATACCGAGCCAGGTATTAAACCCCGTTGTGACTATTTCGCTAATGCGCCCACTAGGATCGCCTCGAGCCATGTACTGCAAATATATCCAAATAATAATGTGGTCACTTTTTGTTGATGTGTTGCTACTCTGAGACTTGCCTTTTCTCATCTTTCTTTGATTAAATCGAGCGACTCTTCTACTAGTTGATGGTTCCTCCCTTGATCGTATGTCTCCTGCCTATGCGATGGGGGAGTGAGTTCAACTGGCAACATGGCTTCATACCCAAATGCCAAGAGAATGGTGTATTCTCTGTCATCGTTCGTGCCATCATTCGATTTGACCATAGGAACTCCGGAAGTAATTTTGGCCAGGCTCTTTTGGCTTGTTCAAGGCATTTCTTCATAGTGTCTTTGATAGTCTTGTTCACGTTTTTTACTTGACCATTAGCTTGGGGGTGTGCTACCGAGGAAAAGCTCTTTGTGATTCCATGCCTCGTACAAAAGTCGGTGAACATATCACTATCAAATTGAGTCCCATTGTCCGAGACAATCTTCTTTGGTAGGCCAAATCGACATATGATATTCTTCACCACAAAGTTTAAGACTTTCATCGAGGTTATGGTGGCGAGCAATTCTGTTTCAGTCCATTTAGTGAAGTATTTCACAGCTACCATAGAAAATTGGACTCCTCCCCTTCCCGTAGGTAGCTTTCCAATTAGGTCGATCCCCCATACAGCAAAGGGCCAAGGGCTTTGCAAATGTGTTAATTCATTAGGTGATGCACGGGGTATCTTGGAGAACATCTGGCACTTGTGGCATCTTCTGACATACTCCATCGAGTCTTCATTCATCATCGGCTAGAAGTATCCTTGTCTTAGGATTTTCTTTGATAGGCTCTACCCCCAGCGTGATCTCCACAAAACCCCTCGTGTACCTCGATCATTAACATCTTTGAGTGGTCGGGTGTAACGCACCTTAGTAGTGGTCAGGAATACCCTCATCGATATAGTGCCCCTTCAACTATCATATATCGTTCAGCTTGTCTCACCAACTTCCTTGCTTTGTTCCAATCGTTGTGTACTACTCCTTGGTTGAGATAGTTAATAATAGGGGTCATCAATGTATCTCCTAACTCAACAAGCAGTGCCTCCTGCTCGATTATGCTTCTTTCCGCCAAGCATTCGACGGGAACGACATTTAGGGTGTATGCATCTTGGGCACTGGCAAGCTTGGCTAAGTAATCGGCATTGGCATTCTGCTCTCTTGGGACTTGTATAATTCAGTATTTCTTGAACTATGCCAACAAGTCTTTCCCCTTGTTCAAGTTCTGCACCATCCTAAGTACCTTGGCTTGATACTCCCCCAGTACCTAGTACACCACTAGCTGGGAATCGTTGAATATCTCCAGGGATTGTGCATGTACATCTCTAGACAAGCGTAATCCTGCTAATAATGCCTCGTATTCAGCCTCGTTGTTTAAAGCGTTGAATCCAAATCTGAGAGCGCAATGGATTCAATGATTCTCTGGAGTGATCAGTATGATTCCTGCGCCTGAGTTGTGCTCATTGGATGCTCCACAAACATATAGCTTATATACAGAAGTATCTCCTTCCTTCTCGGTATCTCCATTTTACGATTGGTAGGAAGGGTCTTCAAGGTTGGTGCCTTCGACTGCCAATGCTTGTCCTATTATCGCCATCCTTGAATGATAAGTGATATCAAACTATCCTAGTTCCACTGCCCACTTGAGTAATTGTCCCAAGGCCTCTGGTTTCTGAAGAACCTGTCTCAGCGGTTGATTGGTCAGGACTCAGATCGAGTGAGCTTGGAAATATGGACGCAGCTTTCGAGAGGCGATTACTAAACAGTAGGCCAATTTTTCAAGAGGGGGATACCTAGACTCTGCACCTACTAGCCTTTTACTGATATAGTATACAGGGTGTTGTACCCTGTTCTCTTCCTTTACCAAAGCAGCACGGATTACATGCTCGGTGTTTGCCACATAGAAGAATAGTACTTCACCATATATTGGCTTCGCTAGGACGGGAGGTTGGGCGAGGTGTTCCTTCAGGGCTTGGAAAGCTTCCTCACATTCCTCGATCCATTGGATCTTCTTGCTGCCTCTCAGTAAGTTAAAGAAAGGGACATATTTATTCGTAGACTTTGATATGAACCTACTGAGGGTAGCTACTCTCTCGGTTAAGCTTTGCACTTCTTTGATTGTGGTAGGTGACTTCATGTCAATCAATGCTTTGATTTTCTCGGGGTTAGCCTCGATTCCACGTGAATTGACTATGTGTCCAAGAAACTTACCAAAACCAACTCCAAATGAGCACGTGAGAGCATTTAAATTCATGCTATACTTTGTAAGTATTGCAAAGCATTTCTCCAAGTCTTGAAAATGCCATCCAGCTTCTTTGAACTTGACCAACATGTCATCGTTGTATACCTCCATATTTTTCTTGATCAAGTCTCGAAACATGCCATTAACTAAACGCTGGTAGGTGGCTCCTACGTTCTTTAAGGCGAATGGCATCACCATATAACAGTACAATCCCTTGTCTGTCCGGAAGCGGATATGTTCCTCGTCGGGAGGGTGCATACTTATTTGATCATACCCAGAATACGCATCCATGAATGAGAGTATTTCATGTCCTTTCATTGTTGGGGTTTTATGCCCTAATTAAAACCCAAATTCTTTGTAATCTCGTTTTATTATCAATAAAGGAATAGAAATCATTTTCTGACTTGGTTAATCACTTTGCTCACATGTTTTATTTTCATGATTATTTGTTTAATATAAACTTCTATTAAATCCTTAGCATATAGCTAATCTTATTTATAGTGACATAATTACATTGGAATATAAACATGATTATATGTTCAAAATAAGTTAGTCCTAAGATTAGTCATTGCACAGGATTTACACTGACTTGCCAATCTACGATATGATCTACTTACACATTACAGTGTTATGTTCTTTCCAGAACATTAGCAAAGTAGATAAGATCGGATGTATTTGTTACATCGGACTGGATCGATATTGACAGTTGATAAGATAAGTAAACATACCGTTATTATCTATTCTAGTCATATCATATAGTAGACCATAGGTCAATTCAATCTCAATTCTGAGTGGTTAATATTCTAACTAATTGTATTATTTGAGTTCTTTGACTTGTTCATTACCAGCTTACCCTACAGATTAGCCCATATTTACATCTTGGGAACTCGGTAGTATAATTGAGTGGGAGTGTTAATCATAGATATGAACATCTATAACTTCTGATGAAGAACTGAAATGATGGTTTCCTTTTTAGTTTGGTTCAAGGTGTTAAATGATAGAGATCTCATTTCAGTAATTAAATTAGTTTACTATAATATCATTTACAAGGAACTAAGTGTTTTAAGGATAAAATACAATGAGGGGTAAAACGGTATTTTATTCCTATCTCATTGTAGACCGTCTATAGAGGATTGAGTGACAATTATGGTTGTAACAATGAATAATTAATAGCATATTTATATTTGTTATAGAGTGTTCTATGAATTCAAGAGTGCAATTCCGAGTCTATAGTGGAGTCACGAGGAATTAATAAGTTAGTAAATTTATTTGTTAGATTTATGATAACTTATTGGAGCTTGATTTCATAGGCCCATGGTCCCCATTGTACCTTGGATAAAATCATCTAGATAGTCTCAATTAATTGATTTAATTATCAATTAGAATTATCAAAGTTGTCCAGGTCAATTTTGGATAGCTTCATAGAGTTATGTAATTTTTAGAAGAAAAGAGAAATCATGGCTGATTTATTAATTAATATAAATCAGTATCTAAATTAATAAATAAGTTTAAATCAAGGTTCAAATTATAAATAATTAATTTGATAAAGGATTTAAATAATTATATGATTAATTAAATCAATAGAAAATAATACAGGCCTTGATTTTAAGTCCAATAGGCTTATAATCAAATGGGAAATTTCACGAGCCTAAAGCCCATGATAATTTCAACCTAGGGCTTTAAAATGGCTATTATTTTATTGATTTTTTAATTAAATTAAATGGCCTAATTGAGTCTATAAAAGGAGTGCTTAGAGAGAAGTAAAAAGAAAAAGAAGTTTGATAAGTCACAAGTCAGATTTTCTGATAGTTTTAGATTCTCTCTAAACACAAGTCCTTTTCTAAGCCTCTTTGTTATTTTCTCTTCTTCTCTCTATATCTATCTCATGTGTTGATAATTGCCCACACTAGTCTAGGTGATTCTAAGGATACATTGGAAGACTGTGAAGAAAATAGAAGATCGGTTAAGTTTCTTGATAATACTCTGCGACAGAAAGGATACAAGAGTTAGAGAAACTGAAGGAAGGACTTTTTCATTCCGCTGCGTATACTGTAAGTATTCTATTCTTTGTTTCTCTTTGAATTCAATTTTAGAAACATATTTTAGGCTATCTCGTATTAATTTGTTTAATATTAGATATACATGAAAATAAACAAAGATCCTGTATAAGTTTTTCCTAACAACTGGCCTTAGAGCCTTTGGTAATCTTTATTTTCATGCATGAACATGTTTAAAATTTGATTATTTGATATGTTTGAATAATTGGATGGTGTTGACCCTCGTTTTGGTCAACTGACACGGAGTCAAACGCTTGATGAGATAGAAGGTATTGAAATTGATCTAATGGAAAGAAAAGTAAACGACACAACAAATTATAGTGGTTCGGCCCCAAGAATTGGTAATGACCTACGTCCACTTAAGCTATTATTGATATTGAGTCTCAAAGGAGTGATCAAAGAACTAGGGTTCTTCGAGTTTCACAAGCCTTAGAGGGATAAACCATAAATCAGAAGATAATAGCTATAATTCTCTTGTAAAGCATAAACTCAGAATTAGCCAAAAGTAAAAGAAGTCCTCTTCCTTGAGCTATTTTTCTATATTTATAGGCTCAAGGAAGATTACATAAATTTGTTACAGATATTCTTTCCTAATTAATCGGATACTCAGGAATTATGGGAGATAATCTCGGATATTGTTATAATTGCATAAGATCTTCTCAAAGTATGCGGAGTATACGACCAAGCTGGTCGTATATAAAGTCCAAATGTTACGCTAGGGGAACCTCCCTAGTCGATAGTCAAACAGAACCTTTGCCAGATGTCAGCCACGTGTTAAAAAATTTTGCCACGTCATCCACGCCTATTTTTTGGATAACATTTGCCCCCCAAGTTTATTTATTGCGACCAGCAATAAGTAAACTTAGGAAAACAACCTTTCATATGCTCCACGAAATCTGTCAGAACCCTCG